>NC_092235.1:11402590-11502590 GCF_036320965.1 Panulirus ornatus | reverse complement strand
GGTCATGTGTTGCAGGTTGAGGCAGTAGAGGAGGTGGGTCATGTGTTGCAGGTTGAGGCAGTAGAGGAGGTGGGTCATGTGTTGCAGGTATGGTTGTGTGTGTGTGTGTCTTGAACTTATCTGGTGCATTAGGGTCATATCCAACCAGTTACTCGAGGCTGACCTCGTCCTCCTCCTGCAAGACGCCCACCTTACCACGCCTCAGATGGCGCCCATGCCCTTACCACGCCTCAGATGGCGCACATGCCCTTACCACACCTCAGGTGGCGCCCATGCCCTTACCACGCCTCAGATGGCGCCCATGCCCTTACCACGCCTCAGATGGCGCACATGCCCTTACCACGCCTCAGGTGGCGCCCATGCCCTTACCACGCCTCAGGTGGCGCACATGCCCTTACCACGCCTCAGGTGGCGCACATGCCCTTACCACGCCTCAGGTGGCGCCCATGCCCTTACCACGCCTCAGGTGGCGCCCATGCCCTTACCACGCCTCAGATGGCGCCCATGCCCTTACCACGCCTCAGGTGGCGCACATGCCCTTACCACGCCTCAGGTGGCGCCCATGCCCTTACCACGCCTCAGGTGGCGCACATGCCCTTACCACGCCTCAGGTGGCGCACATGCCCTTACCACGCCTCAGGTGGCGCCCATGCCCTTACCACACTCCTCACGGTCTGGATGATTAGGGTCGTTAACTAACGATACGACACTTGACCACGACGATATGACCCTTGACCACGACCATATGACCCTTGACCACGACGATATGACCCTTGACCACGACGATATGACCCTTGACCACGACGATACGACACTTGACCACGACGATATGACCCTTGACCACGACGATATGACCCTTGACCACGACGATACGACCCTTGACCACGACGATATGACCCTTGACCACGACGATACGACCTTTGACCACGACGATATGACCCTTGACCACGACGATATGACCCTTGACCACGACGATATGACCCTTGACCACGACGATACGACCCTTGACCACGACGATATGACCCTTGACCACGACGATACGACCCTTGACCACGACGATATGACCCTTGACCACGACGATATGACCCTTGACCACGACGATACGACCCTTGACCACGACGATATGACCCTTGACCACGACGATACGACCCTTGACCACGACGATACGACCCTTGACCACGACGATATGACCCTTGACCACGACGATACGACCCTTGACCACGACGATATGACCCTTGACCACGACGATACGACCCTTGACCACGACGATATGACCCTTGACCACGACGATATGACCCTTGACCACGACGATATGACCCTTGACCACGACGATACGACCCTTGACCACGACGATATGACCCTTGACCACGACGATACGACCCTTGACCACGACGATATGACCCTTGACCACGACGATATGACCCTTGACCACGACGATACGACCCTTGACCACGACGATATGACCCTTGACCACGACGATATGACCCTTGACCACGACGATATGACCCTTGACCACGACGATATGACCCTTGACCACGACGATATGACCCTTGACCACGACGATACGACCCTTGACCACGACGATATGACCCTTGACCACGACGATATGACCCTTGACCACGACGATACGACCCTTGACCACGACGATATGACCCTTGACCACGACGATATGACCCTTGACCACGACGATATGACCCTTGACCACGACGATATGACCCTTGACCACGACGATACGACCCTTGACCACGACGATATGACCCTTGACCACGACGATATGACCCTTGACCACGACGATACGACCCTTGACCACGACGATACGACCCTTGACCACGACGATACGACCCTTGACCACGACGATATGACCCTTGACCACGACGATACGACCCTTGACCACGACGATATGACCCTTGACCACGACGATATGACCCTTGACCACGACGATATGACCCTTGACCACGACGATACGACCCTTGACCACGACGATACGACCCTTGACCACGACGATACGACCCTTGACCACGACGATATGACCCTTGACCACGACGATATGACCCTTGACCACGACGATACGACCCTTGACCACGACGATACGACCCTTGACCACGACGATACGACCCTTGACCACGACGATATGACCCTTGACCACGACGATATGACCCTTGACCACGACGATACGACCCTTGACCACGACGATACGACCCTTGACCACGACGATATGACCCTTGACCACGACGATATGACCCTTGACCACGACGATACGACCCTTGACCACGACGATACGACACTTGACCACGACGATACGACCCTTGACCACGACGATACGACCCTTGACCACGACGATACGACCCTTGACCACGACGATATGACCCTTGACCACGACGATACGACCCTTGACCACGACGATACGACCCTTGACCACGACGATATGACCCTGACCACGACGATATGACCCTTGACCACGACGATATGACCCTTGACCACGACGATATGACCCTTGACCACGACGATACGACCCTTGACCACGACGATATGACCCTTGACCACGACGATACGACCCTTGACCACGACGATATGACCCTTGACCACGACGATATGACCCTTGACCACGACGATATGACCCTTGACCACGACGATATGACCCTTGACCACGACGATACGACACTTGACCACGACGATACGACCCTTGACCACGACGATATGACCCTTGACCACGACGATACGACACTTGACCACGACGATATGACCCTTGACCACGACGATATGACCCTTGACCACGACGATATGACCCTTGACACGACGATATGACCCTTGACCACGACGATATGACCCTTGACCACGACGATATGACCCTTGACCACGACGATATGACCCTTGACCACGACGATACGACCCTTGACCACGACGATACGACCCTTGACCACGACGATATGACCCTTGACCACGACGATACGACCCTTGACCACGACGATACGACCCTTGACCACGACGATACGACCCTTGACCACGACGATATGACCCTTGACCACGACGATATGACCCTTGACCACGACGATACGACCCTTGACCACGACGATACGACCCTTGACCACGACGATATGACCCTTGACCACGACGATATGACCCTTGACCACGACGATACGACCCTTGACCACGACGATATGACCCTTGACCACGACGATACGACCCTTGACCACGACGATATGACCCTTGACCACGACGATATGACCCTTGACCACGACGATATGACCCTTGACCACGACGATACGACCCTTGACCACGACGATACGACCCTTGACCACGACGATATGACCCTTGACCACGACGATACGACCCTTGACCACGACGATATGACCCTTGACCACGACGATATGACCCTTGACCACGACGATACGACCCTTGACCACGACGATACGACCCTTGACCACGACGATATGACCCTTGACCACGACGATACGACCCTTGACCACGACGATATGACCCTTGACCACGACGATACGACCCTTGACCACGACGATATGACCCTTGACCACGACGATATGACCCTTGACCACGACGATACGACCCTTGACCACGACGATATGACCCTTGACCACGACGATATGACCCTTGACCACGACGATATGACCCTTGACCACGACGATACGACCCTTGACCACGACGATATGACCCTTGACCACGACGATACGACCCTTGACCACGACGATACGACCCTTGACCACGACGATACGACCCTTGACCACGACGATACGACCCTTGACCACGACGATATGACCCTTGACCACGACGATACGACCCTTGACCACGACGATACGACCCTTGACCACGACGATATGACCCTTGACCACGACGATATGACCCTTGACCACGACGATACGACCCTTGACCACGACGATACGACCCTTGACCACGACGATACGACCCTTGACCACGACGATACGACCCTTGACCACGACGATATGACCCTTGACCACGACGATATGACCCTTGACCACGACGATACGACCCTTGACCACGACGATACGACCCTTGACCACGACGATACGACCCTTGACCACGACGATACGACCCTTGACCACGACGATATGACCCTTGACCACGACGATACGACCCTTGACCACGACGATACGACCCTTGACCACGACGATACGACCCTTGACCACGACGATATGACCCTTGACCACGACGATATGACCCTTGACCACGACGATATGACCCTTGACCACGACGATACGACCCTTGACCACGACGATACGACCCTTGACCACGACGATACGACACTTGACCACGACGATACGATCCTTGACCACGACGATATGACCCTTGACCACGACGATACGATCCTTGACCACGACGATATGACCCTTGACCACGACAGCACGACCCTTGGGTATTGGGGGCCTGGCCATCATAGTTATTCAAGGGTCGTGCTGACGGGTAGTACCATCCTACCCCATATACTTCTGCCCTCCTGGCATGCTCAATGATACGCAGTCACAGGACGCATGAGGGGGAAGCCTGTGTCACTCCTGTGGTGCATGATCCAGGACACATGAGAGGCAAGCCTGTGTCACACCCTGTGGTGCATGATCGAGGACACATGAGAGGCAAGCCTGTGTCACCCCTGTGGTGCATGATCCAGGACGTATGAGAGGCAAGCCTGTGTCACTCCTGTGGTGCATGATCCACGACGCATGAGCGGAAAGCCTGTGTCACTCCTGTGGTGCATGATCCAGGACACATGAGAGGCAAGCCTGTGTCATCCCTGTGGTGCATGATCCAGGACACATGAGAGGCAAGCCTGTGTCACCCCTGTGGTGCATAATCTAGGACACATGAGAGGCAAGCCTGTGTCACTCCTGTGGTGCATGATCCAGGACACATGAGAGGCAAGCCTGTGTCACCCCTGTGGTGCATGATCCAGGACACATGAGAGGCAAGCCTGTGTCACACCTGTGGTGCATGATCCAGGACACATGAGAGGCAAGCCTGTGTCACTCCTGTGGTGCATGATCCAGGACACATGAGAGGCAAGCCTGTGTCACCCCTGTGGTGCATGATCCAGGACACATGAGAGGCAAGCCTGTGTCACTCCTGTGGTGCATGATCCAGGACACATGAGAGGCAAGCCTGTGTCACCCCTGTGGTGCATGATCCAGGACACATGAGAGGCAAGCCTGTGTCACTCCTGTGGTGCATGATCCAGGACACATGAGAGGCAAGCCTGTGTCACTCCTGTGGTGCATGATCCAGGACACATGAGAGGCAAGCCTGTGTCACTCCTGTGGTGCATGATCCAGGACACATGAGAGGCAAGCCTGTGTCACTCCTGTGGTGCATGATCCAGGACACATGAGAGGCAAGCCTGTGTCACTCCTGTGGTGCATGATCCAGGACACATGAGAGGCAAGCCTGTGTCACTCCCTGTGGTGCATGATCCAGGACACATGAGAGGCAAGCCTGTGTCACTCCTGTGGTGCATGATCCAGGACACATGAGAGGCAAGCCTGTGTCACTCCTGTGGTGCATGATCCAGGACACATGAGAGGCAAGCCTGTGTCACTCCTGTGGTGCATGATCCAGGACACATGAGAGGCAAGCCTGTGTCACTCCTGTGGTGCATGATCCAGGACACATGAGAGGCAAGCCTGTGTCACTCCTGTGGTGCATGATCCAGGACACATGAGAGGCAAGCCTGTGTCACTCCTGTGGTGCATGATCCAGGACACATGAGAGGCAAGCCTGTGTCACTCCTGTGGTGCATGATCCAGGACACATGAGAGGCAAGCCTGTGTCACTCCTGTGGTGCATGATCCAGGACACATGAGAGGCAAGCCTGTGTCACTCCTGTGGTGCATGATCCAGGACACATGAGAGGCAAGCCTGTGTCACTCCTGTGGTGCATGATCCAGGACACATGAGAGGCAAGCCTGTGTCACTCCTGTGGTGCATGATCCAGGACACATGAGAGGCAAGCCTGTGTCACACCTGTGGTGCATGATCCAGGACACATGAGAGGCAAGCCTGTGTCACCCCTGTGGTGCATGATCCAGGACACATGAGAGGCAAGCCTGTGTCACTCCTGTGGTGCATGATCCAGGACACATGAGAGGCAAGCCTGTGTCACTCCTGTGGTGCATGATCCAGGACACATGAGAGGCAAGCCTGTGTCACCCCTGTGGTGCATGATCCAGGACACATGAGAGGCAAGCCTGTGTCACTCCTGTGGTGCATGATCCAGGACACATGAGAGGCAAGCCTGTGTCACTCCCTGTGGTGCATGATCCAGGACACATGAGAGGCAAGCCTGTGTCACTCCTGTGGTGCATGATCCAGGACACATGAGAGGCAAGCCTGTGTCACTCCTGTGGTGCATGATCCAGGACACATGAGAGGCAAGCCTGTGTCACCCCTGTGGTGCATGATCCAGGACACATGAGAGGCAAGCCTGTGTCACTCCTGTGGTGCATGATCCAGGACACATGAGAGGCAAGCCTGTGTCACCCCTGTGGTGCATGATCCAGGACACATGAGAGGCAAGCCTGTGTCACTCCCTGTGGTGCATGATCCAGGACACATGAGAGGCAAGCCTGTGTCACTCCTGTGGTGCATGATCCAGGACACATGAGAGGCAAGCCTGTGTCACTCCTGTGGTGCATGATCCAGGACACATGAGAGGCAAGCCTGTGTCACTCCTGTGGTGCATGATCCAGGACACATGAGAGGCAAGCCTGTGTCACTCCTGTGGTGCATGATCCAGGACACATGAGAGGCAAGCCTGTGTCACTCCTGTGGTGCATGATCCAGGACACATGAGAGGCAAGCCTGTGTCACCCCTGTGGTGCATGATCCAGGACACATGAGAGGCAAGCCTGTGTCACTCCTGTGGTGCATGATCCAGGACACATGAGAGGCAAGCCTGTGTCACTCCTGTGGTGCATGATCCAGGACACATGAGAGGCAAGCCTGTGTCACTCCTGTGGTGCATGATCCAGGACACATGAGAGGCAAGCCTGTGTCACTCCTGTGGTGCATGATCCAGGACACATGAGAGGCAAGCCTGTGTCACTCCTGTGGTGCATGATCCAGGACACATGAGAGGCAAGCCTGTGTCACTCCTGTGGTGCATGATCCAGGACACATGAGAGGCAAGCCTGTGTCACTCCTGTGGTGCATGATCCAGGACACATGAGAGGCAAGCCTGTGTCACTCCTGTGGTGCATGATCCAGGACACATGAGAGGCAAGCCTGTGTCACTCCTGTGGTGCATGATCCAGGACACATGAGAGGCAAGCCTGTGTCACTCCTGTGGTGCATGATCTAGGACACATGAGAGGCAAGCCTGTGTCACTCCTGTGGTGCATGATCCAGGACACATGAGAGGCAAGCCTGTGTCACTCCTGTGGTGCATGATCCAGGACCTCCTTCAGGACACATGAGAGGCAAGCCTGTGTCACTCCTGTGGTGCATGATCCAGGACACATGAGAGGCAAGCCTGTGTCACTCCTGTGGTGCATGATCCAGGACACATGAGAGGCAAGCCTGTGTCACTCCTGTGGTGCATGATCCAGGACACATGAGAGGCAAGCCTGTGTCACTCCTGTGGTGCATGATCCAGGACACATGAGAGGCAAGCCTGTGTCACTCCTGTGGTGCATGATCCAGGACACATGAGAGGCAAGCCTGTGTCACTCCTGTGGTGCATGATCCAGGACACATGAGAGGCAAGCCTGTGTCACTCCTGTGGTGCATGATCCTAGGACACATGAGAGGCAAGCCTGTGTCACTCCTGTGGTGCATGATCCTAGGACACATGAGAGGCAAGCCTGTGTCACCCCTGTGGTGCATGATCCAGGACACATGAGAGGCAAGCCTGTGTCACCCCTGTGGTGCATGATCCAGGACACATGAGAGGCAAGCCTGTGTCACTCCCTGTGGTGCATGATCCAGGACACATGAGAGGCAAGCCTGTGTCACCCCTGTGGTGCATGATCCAGGACACATGAGAGGCAAGCCTGTGTCACTCCTGTGGTGCATGATCCAGGACACATGAGAGGCAAGCCTGTGTCACTCCTATGGTGCATGATCCAGGACACATGAGAGGCTAGCCTGTGTCACTCCTGTGGTGCATGATCCAGGACACATGAGAGGCAAGCCTGTGTCACTCCTGTGGTGCATGATCCAGGACACATGAGAGGCAAGCCTGTGTCACTCCTGTGGTGCATGATCTAGGACACATGAGAGGCAAGCCTGTGTCACTCCTGTGGTGCATGATCCAGGACGCATGAGAGGCAAGCCTGTGTCACTCCTGTGGTGCATGATCCAGGACACATGAGAGGCAAGCCTGTGTCACTCCTGTGGTGCATGATCCAGGACACATGAGAGGCAAGCCTGTGTCACTCCTGTGGTGCATGATCCAGGACACATGAGAGGCAAGCCTGTGTCACTCCTGTGGTGCATGATCCAGGACACATGAGAGGCAAGCCTGTGTCACTCCTGTGGTGCATGATCCAGGACACATGAGAGGCAAGCCTGTGTCACTCCTGTGGTGCATGATCCAGGACACATGAGAGGCAAGCCTGTGTCACCCCTGTGGTGCATGATCCAGGACACATGAGAGGCAAGCCTGTGTCACTCCTGTGGTGCATGATCCAGGACACATGAGAGGCAAGCCTGTGTCACTCCTGTGGTGCATGATCCAGGACACATGAGAGGCAAGCCTGTGTCACTCCTGTGGTGCATGATCCAGGACACATGAGAGGCAAGCCTGTGTCACTCCTGTGGTCCTAGTGAGACAGTGGGGCTGGATGCATTTTAGACAGAACATCAGGAAGGACACCATAGGAAAGGAATTACCCTGAACAAGGAATGCTTCAATGAACACACGCCGCTGAACAAGGTAACACCATTGAACGTAGAACACGCCATTCAAGTAGCATTACACCACTGAGCAAGGAACTCCACTCAGAAAGGAACCTACTGCTGAAAAGGAACTCGACTGAACAAGTAACTTCGTTGAAAAAGGAACGTACTGCTGAGAAAGGAACCCCACTGAAATGAAAACACTCTGCTGATAAAGGAACATGGAACGGAGGAAGTAACACATCTACACAAGGAAAACGTATTTGAAGAAAGAGATCCGCTGAACAAGGAACACTTTACTGGAAATGTTCATTAGAAAGGAGATGGATAACATTTTACATTGGTGAAGTTATATTAGAGACAATATGGTGTTTGGGATGGGAGGTCACGTCTTTACTGCCAGAGTTCTCTCTATGACAAAAAGGAAGTCTGAGTGCATTGTTTTTATCTGGGTTGTCAGAAAGCATTTGACACTGTACTTCTTAGGAGGCTGAGTAAGAAGCTGGATCACCATAAATGAGTCAAGGGGACATTACGTTGATAAGCAGATTGTATCAGTGGATAAGAACAGAGGACGCATGCTAGTCGCGCCTTCACTAGACGGGTTCACGTGACCAGTAGAGTGCCACAGGGGTCTGATTTGGGACCAATAATCTTGATGTGGGTCAGTGATTTGTACGAAGGTGTGGGCGCTTGCCTGAGTATGATTGAAAGATGATGCAAAGGTGACGACAGGAGTGACGGGCGACGGGAATTGCATCAGCTTACAAGGGAACCTAGACAGGCTCCAATGTTGATCTGGTACACGCACGATTGATGAAATCCTACTCAACATAAATGTAAAGTAACGAACATGGAAGAAAGGGAAAGTAAGGCCTCACTGTCTTTATTATGTAGTGGGAAAGTAAGGCCTCACTGTCTTTATTATGTAGTGGGAAAGTAAGGCCTCACTGTCTTTATTATGTAGTGGGAAATAAGCTGCAGGAATGTGTGTGTGTGTGCTGGTTGCCTTGTACCTACCCTGTCACCAGGAGAACAGTTCACGAGAACAACTGTCTGCTGGCCAATATCAGAACAGGATATGCATAAGGAAATAATGAGCTGATAGAGAAGGTCCAGAGGAGGGCAACAAAGATGGTACCAGGAAGAAGAGAGCTGAGTTACAGGGAAAGGCTGCACGCTTCAAGTTTACCCAGCTTGGAAGAGAGAAGAGAGAGGATTGACTTGATCAAAACCTTTAAACTTGATGGATGAGGTGAAGATGGAGCAGATGTTGAAGGGAGAGATGTGGGTGGGTGAGGAGCAGAGGACATAACATGACATTAAGCAAGAAACTTGTTCATAATAAAGATGTGAGGAAGTATATAAGATGGTGGACGATGACTGAGGTAATGCTTACTGACAACCATCTTATAATGGTTGACACCGATGGGGTCCACCACAAGTGAACCCCCTCCCAGTACTACTGTTGAACACCCTCCCTGTACTACTGTTGAACACCCTCCCAGTACTACTGTTGAACACCCTCCCTGTACTACTGTTGAACACCCTCCCAGTACTACTGTTGAACACCCTCCCAGTACTACTGTTGAACACCCTCCCTGTACTACTGTTGAACACCCTCCCAGTACTACTGTTGAACACCCTCCCTGTACTACTGTTGAACACCCTCCCAGTACTACTGTTGAACACCCTCCCTGTACTACTGTTGAACACCCTCCCAGTACTACTGTTGAACACCCTCCCTGTACTACTGTTGAACACCCTCCCTGTACTACTGTTGAACACCCTCCCAGTACTACTGTTGAACACCCTCCCTGTACTACTGTCCAACACCCTCCCTGTACTACTGTTGAACACCCTCCCTGTACTGCTGTTGAATGCCCTCCCTGTACTACTGTCCAACACCCTGCATGTACGACTGTTGAACACCCTCCCTGTACTGCTGTTGAACACCCTCCCTGTACTACTGTTGAACACCCTCCCTGTACTACTGTTGAACACCCTCCCAGTACTACTGTTGAACACCCTCCCTCTACTACTGTTGAACACCCTCCCTGTACTACTGTTGAACACCCTCCCTGTACTACTGTCCAACACCCTCCCTGTACTACTGTTGAACACCCTCCCTGTACTGCTGTTGAATGCCCTCCCTGTACTACTGTTGAACACCCTCCCTGTACTACTGTTGAACACCCTCCCTGTACTGCTGTTGAACACCCTCCCTGTACTGCTGTTGAATGCCCTCCCTGTACTACTGTTGAACACCCTCCCTGTACTGCTGTTGAATGCCCTCCCTGTACTACTGTTGAACACCCTCCCTGTACTGCTGTTGAATGCCCTCCCTGTACTACTGTTGAACACCCTCCCTGTACTACTGTTCAACCCGCTCCCTGCACTACTCTTGAACACCCTCCCTGTACTACTGTTGAACACCCTCCCTGTACTACTGTTGAACACCCTCCCTGTACTGCTGTTGAATGCCCTCCCTGTACTACTGTTGAACACCCTCCCTGTACTACTGTTGAACACCCTCCCTGTACTGCTGTTGAATGCCCTCCCTGTACTACTGTCCAACACCCTGCATGTACGACTGTTGAACACCCTCCCTGTACTGCTGTTGAACACCTTCCCTGTACTACTCTTGAACATCCTCCCAGTACTACTGTTGAACACCCTCCCTGTACTACTCTTGAACACCCTCCCTGTACTACTGTCCAACACCCTCCTTGTACTACTGTTGAACACCCTCCCTGTACTACTGTCCAACACCCTCCTTGTACTACTGTTGAACACCCTCCCTGTACTGCTGTTGAACACCCTCCCTGTACTACTGTTGAACACCCTCCCTGTACTACTGTTGAACACCCTCCCAGTACTACTGTTGAACACCCTCCCTGTACTACTGTTGAACACCCTCCCTGTACTACTGTTGAACACCCTCCCTGTACTGCTGTTGAATGCCCTCCCTGTACTACTGTCCAACACCCTGCATGTACGACTGTTGAACACCCTCCCTGTACTACTGTTGAACACCCTCCCTGTCCTACTCTTGAACACCCTCCCAGTACTACTGTTGAACACCCTCCCTGTACTACTCTTGAACACCCTCCCTGTACTACTGTCCAACACCCTCCCTGTACTACTGTTGAACACCCTCCCTGTACTGCTGTTGAATGCCCTCCCTGTACTACTGTCCAACACCCTCCCTGTACTACTGGTGAACACCCTCCCTGTACTACTGTTGAACACCCTCCCTGTACTACTCTTGAACACCCTCCCAGTACTACTGTTGAACACCTTCCTGTACTACTGTTCAACACCCTGCTTGTACGACTGTTGAACCCCCTCCTTGTGCTACTGTTGAACCCCCTCCCTGTACTATTATTGAAGCCGCTCCGTGTACTACTGTTGAACCCGCTGCCTGTACTACTGTTAAACCCCTCCCTGTACAACTGTTCAACCCCATCCCCGTACTACTAATGAACCCCTCTCTGTAATGGTTGAACACCCTCCCAGGATCACTGTTGTTCCCGCTCCCTGAACTTCTTTTGAACACCCTCCCTGTACTACTGTTGAACACCCTCTTTGTACTACTGTTGAACCCCTCCCTGTACTTCTGTTCAACACCCTCCCTGTACTGCTGTTGAACCACCTCCCTGTACTACTGTTGAACACCCTTCCTGTACTGCTGTTGAACACCCTCCCTGTACTACTGTTGAACCCGCTCCCTGTAATGCTGTTCAACACCCTCCTTGTACTACTGTTGAACCCCTTCCTGTACTACTGTTGAGCCCCCTCCCTGTGCTAAAGTTGAACCCCTCTCTGTAATGGTTGAACACCCTCCCAGGATTACTGTTGTTCCCACTCCTTGAACTTCTTTTGAACACCCTCCCTGTACTACTGTTGAATACCCTACTTGTACTACTGTTGAACCCCTCCCTGTAACTATTGATCTCCCTCCCTGTAACTATTGTTGAACCCCTTTCTGTACTAGTGTTGAAGACCCTCCCTGTACTACTGTTCAACACCCTCCCTTTACTACTGTTGAAACCCCTCCCTGTGCTAGTGTTGAACACCCATTCCCTGTATTGGTGTTGAACCCCCTCCCTGTACTAGTGTTGAACCCCCTCCCTATACTAGTGTTGAACCCCCTCCCTCTACTACTTTTGAACCCCTTCCTCTACTAGTGTTGAATTCTCTTCCTCTACTAGTGTTGAACCCCCTTCCTTTACTAGTGTTGAACCCCCTCCCTGTGCTGGTGTTGAACCCGTTCCTGTACTAGTGTTGAACCCCGTCCCTGTGCTACTGTTGAACCCCCTTCCGGTACTTGTGTTGAATCCCCTCCCTGTACCAGTGTTAAACCCCCTCCCTGTACGAGTGTTAAACCCCCTCCCTGTACTAGTGTTAAACCCCTTTCCTGTACTAGTGTTGAACCCCCTCCCTGTACTAGTGTTGAACTCTCTCCTTGTACTAGTGTAGAACCCCCTCCCTGTACTAGTGTCGAACCCCCTTCCTCTCCTAGTGTTCAAACTCCTTACTGTATTAGTGCTGAATCCCCTTCCTTTACTAGTGTTGAACCCCACTTCCTGTACTATTTTTGAACCCCTCCCTCTACTACTGTTGAACCCCCTTCCTGTAGTAGTGTTGAAACCCCTCCCTATTCTAATGTTAAGCCCCTCCCTGTACTAGTGTTGAACCCCTCCCTCTGTTAGTGTTGACCCACCTCCCTCTACTAGTGTTGAACACCCTCTATCTACTAGTGTTGAACCCCCTTCCTCTACCAGTGTTGAACCCCCTCCCTGTACTACTGTTGAACCCCCTTCCTGTACTAGTGTTAAACCCCTCCATTTACTGGTGTTAAACCCCCTCTCTGTACTAGTGTTGAACCTCCTCTCTGTAGTTGTGTTGAACCCCCTCCCTCTACTAGTGTTGAACCCCCTCCCTCTACTAGTGTTGAACCCCCTCCCTCTACCAGTGTTGAACCCCTCCCTGCACTGGTGTTAACCCCCCTCTCTGTACTAGTGCTGAACCCCCTCCCTCTACTAGTGTTGAACTCCCTCCGTGTACTAGTGTTGAACCCCCGCTCTATACTAGTGTTGAATCCTCTTCCAGTGCTAGTGTTGAACCTCCTCCCTCTACTAGTGCTGAACCCCCTCCCTCTACTAGTGTTGAGCCGCCTCCCTGTATTGGTGTTAAATCCCCTCTCTGTACTAGTGTTGAACCCCCTCCCTGTACTAGTGTTGAACTCCCTCCATGTACTAGTGTTGAACCCCCGCTCTATACCACTGTTGAACCTCCTCCCTTTACTGGTGTTGAACCCCCTTCCTCTACTAGTGTTGAACCCTGTACCCCCTTCTCTACCAGTGTTGAACCCCCTCCCTGTACTACTGTTGAACCTCATTCCTATACTAGTGTTGAACCCCATCCCTGTACTGGTGTTAACCCTCCCTCTCGGTGCTGGTGTTAAACCCTCTTCCTGTACTAGTGTTGAACTCCCTCCATGTATTAATGTTGAACCCCCGCTCTATACTAGTGTTGAACCCCCCTCCCAGTGCTAATGTTGAACCCACACCCTTTGCTAGTGTTCAACCCCCTCCCTGTACTAGTGCTGAATCCCCTCCCTTTACTAGTGTTGAGCCCCCTACCTCTACTAGTGTTGAACCCCCTCCCTGTACTAGTGTTGGACTCCCACCTTAACTAGTGTTGAACCTTCCTGTATTAGTGTTGAACCCCCTCTCTGTACTACTGTTGAACCCCTCCCTTTACTAGTGTTTAACCTCCTCCATGTACTTGTGTTGAACCCCCTCTCTCTACTAGTGTTGAACCCCCTCCCTGTACTAATGTTCAACCCCCTCACTGTTCAAGTGTTCAACTCCACTGTATTAGTGTTCAACCCCCTCCCTGTACTAGTTTTCATCTCCGTTCCTGTACTACTGTTCAACCCCCTCCTTGTATTAGTGTTCAACTCCCTCACTGCACTAGTGTTCAACCCCCTCCCTGTACTAGTGTTCAGCCTCCTTCCTGTACTTATGTTGAATCCTCTGTGTACTAGTTTTGAAGCCCTGCCTGTACTAGTGTTGAACCCACTCCCTGTGCCAGTGTTGAACCCATTCCTTCTACTAATATTGAACCCCTTCCTTGGACCAATGTTAAACCCCCCTATACTAGTGTTGAACCCACTCCCTGTACTAGTGTTGTATCCCCTTCCCTGTGTTAGTGTTCAACCCCTTCCCTGTACTAGTGTTGAGCCCCCTCCCTTCACTATTGTTGAACCTCTACCTGTACCAGTGTTGAGCCCCTCGCTGTACAAATGTTGAGCCTCTCCCTGTATTAGTGATAAACCCCGTTGCTCTACAAGTGTTGAACCCTTTCCCTATACTAGTGTTCAACCTCCTCCCTGTATTAGTATTGAAACACCTCCCTGTACTAATGTTCAACCCCCCTGTACTTGTGTTCAGTCCCCTCCATGTACTAGTGTTGAACCCCCTCCCTGTACTAGTGTTCAACCTTCACCCTGTACTAGTGCTGATCTCCCTTCCTGTGCTAGTGTTAAACCCGCTCTATGTATTAGTGCTGAACCTCCTCTCTGTAATAGTGTTGAACCCCCTCGCTGTACTACTGTTGAACCCCTCCTTGTACTAGTGTTGAACCCCTTCCCTGTACTAGGGTTGAACTTCCTCCCTGTACTAGTGTTGAATACCCTCCTTGTACTAGTCTTGAACACCCTCTCTGTGCTTGTGTTGCACCTCCTCCCTGTACTACTGTTGAACACCCTCCCTGTGATAATGTTGAACCTTCTCCCTGTACTAGTGTTGAACACCCTCCCTGTACTAGTGTTGAACACCTTCCATGTACTAGTGTTGAACCTCCTCACTGTACTAGTGTTGAACACCCTCTCTGCATTAATGTTGAACTCCCTCCCTGTACTAGTGTTGAACCTACTCCCTGTGCTAGTGTTGAACACCCTACCTGTACTAGTGTTGAACCTGTGCTGTACTTATAGATAATTACAAATCGGTGATTACATGCACCCCAACACATACATAAATACACACACACACACACACACACACACACACACACACACACACACACACACACACATACAGACACACAAACGTACACACACACACACACACACACACACACACACACACACACACACACACACACACACACACACACACATATACACACACATGCAGATGTATACACATACATACACACAGACACACATACACAAATACATACACATGCATACACACACTCATACACACATACACACTCACGCACACACACAAACATATACACGAACAATTACACACGCTAACATACACACACAAACACACACATATACACACATACAAACATACACAGATATCCACAAACACTCCTATATACACACATACACATACACACACATATATGCACACATACACACACTTACAGGCACACACATAAACACACAGACATAGACATACACACACATACACACATACACATAAACACACAAACATACACCCACACATACATACACATATGCACACACGTACACACATACACACAGATACACATACACAACAAACATATACTTACACATATACACACCCATACACACATATACACTTATACACATACACACTCACTATATACACACACATATAAACGCACACATACACTTATACACACACACACACACACACACACACACACACACACACACACATACACACGCACTTATACGTAAGTACACACATACATACACATACATATACACACATACACATACGCACACACATATACACATACAGACACAAATATTTACATACATACACACACACATACACACACATACACAGACATACACACACCTAACAAACACAGACACCCCCCCACACACACACACAAACATACACTTACACACAAATACACACACACATACATACACACATACACACACAAACACACACAGATATACACCGACATACACACATACACATACGCACACATATACACACACAAACATACGCACTCATACACAGACACACATAAACACATAAACACATGCACACTTATACACACACATACACACACACACATACACACACACACACGCATTCACACACGCATACACACACATACAAACACACACATACAAACACACACATACAAACACACACACACACACACACACACACACACACACACACACACATACATACATACATACATACATACATACATACATACATACATACATACATACATACATACATACATACATACACACACACACACACACACACACACACACACACACACACACACACACACACACATACATACATACATACATACGTACATACATACACACATGCACACACACATATACATATACACATACACACAAGCATACACACACATACACACAAACATACACGCATACACAGACATACACACACATATACACAAACATACACATACACAGACATACACACACATGCACACACAGATATATATAGGCATACACAGACATACACACACATACATACAAACATACACATATACACACACATATACACAAACATACACACACATACATACACATACAGACACACGCACATACACAGACATAAACACACATATGCATACGCACACACACACACATATGCACTCATACACATACACACATACACACATATACACATACACACATGCACGCATACACCCATACGCTTATACACATACATGCAAGCTATATACACACATACACACATACATACATACGTACACACATACACACTTACACATACGCACACACATATATACACACATACACATACAGACACATATACGTACATACACACACACACACACATATATACACACACGCACATCAAACAAAAACAAACACACACACATACACACAAGCACATACACATACAAACATACACACACATATTATACACAGACATACGGACATACACACACATACACACATGCACATGAATACACACACTTACACACACATACACACATACACATACACACACATACACACAGACATACGCACACATACACACATACACACATGCACATACAAATACACACTCATACACACACACACACACACACACACACACACACACACACACACACACACATACACATACACACATACACACACGTACACACAATGTACACACACATACACACACATACACACACATACATGCACACATACAATCACACATGCACACACATACTCACGTACACATAAACACACAATCATACACACACAAACACACATATATATACACACACACACACAGACACACACATACACACACGCACACATACACATTCACACACAAACATAAACACTCACATATACATTCACATAAACACACATACACACATACACTCACATACACTCACACACATACACATACACACATATATACTCTCACATACACACAAACTCACACATACACACACGCGCACATGCAGATACATACACACACAGATACACAGCCATACAAACACACATACACACATGCACTTACACACACAAACATATACACATTATACATTCACACACATATACACACACATACACACATACACAAACATACACACACATACACACCCACATATACACAAACATTCACACTCACATACACATACACGCAGAAACATAAACACACATATACACACACACACATACACTCATACACACCTACACACATACACACGCACATACACTGACATACACGCACACGTACACCCATACACATACACACACAAATATACGTACACATACACATACAAACACAAATATACACACACACATACAGACACATACACTTACATACATACATACACTCACATACACGCACAAACATACACCTACATACACTCACATATGAACACACATAGACAGATAAACACATACATACACACATACACTCACATACACATACTCACATACACATACACCCACGCATTTGCACACACATACACACACATACATGCATACACACACATACACACACACCTATACACATACATAACACATACACACACAATTATACACATACATGCACAAATACACACACACATTTACACACACATACACACCCACATATGCACACACACACACACACACACACACACACACACACACACACACACACACACACACACACACACACACACACACACACACACACACACACATACAGAAACACACACACTTACACATGCACACACAAACATACACACATACACACACATACACATACAAACATACACACACATATACACACACATACACTTATACACATACACAAATGTTATGTACACACACATACATGCATATGTACTCACACACACACACACACACACACACACACACACACACACACACACACACACACACACACACACACACACACACACACACACACATACAGAAACACGCACACATACACATGCACACACAAACATACACACATGCACACACATACACATACAAACATACACACACATATACACACACATACACTTATACACATACACAAATGTTATGTACACACACATACATGCATATGTACTCACACACACACACACACACACACACACACACACACACACACACACACACACACACACACACACACATACACACAGTCATCTTCATTATCTTAAGTGAGTTGATTGGGGTGGGTAGGAGGGGGTCATGCTCAAGGTAATATTAATAATTAATCAAGCGACTTGTACTTAATTAAGCAACTTGTAGTTAATTAGGAAAAGAGATACAATTAACCTAAGATTGAAAGTCTGGCCACAATGCTTACATTAGAGGTTGTTAGAGGTCATTTGTTGCTGTCATTAAGCACTTAAGACCTTTGCAAGAATGTCATTAAGCGTTATTATTACTTCTAATTACCCTAATTCCCTAATGAGCCTGTAGATTGTCCCGCGTGCCAAGCACTCGAAGGGATTGGCTAAATCATATCTAATCACGTAGTATTATGTAGTGCCTCATGATCTCCAGAAGCTGTTCATCATGTTCAATATTTGAGTGATTAGGTGAACATTGAACAATGGGGAAGGTGGGACGAGCATGGTGGTAGGATGAGAGGGTGTCATGTGTTTGCCTCTTCTTTGTTCATTGGTGTTCCATGTTCAGTGGTTTTCATTTTTTATGTTCTATTCACTTGGATTAAATGTTCACTGGTGTTTGTGGAAAATGTTCATACTTTACTGTAGATGATCACTCTTTACTTTAAATGATCAGTTTACTGTAGATGATCACTCTTTACTTTAAATGATCAGTTTACTGTAGATGATCACTCTTTACTTTAAATGATCAGTTTACTGTAGATGATCACTCTTTACTTTAAATGATCAGTTTACTGTAGATGATCACTCTTTACTTTAAATGATCAGTTTTTCTATAAATAACCAGGCTATACTTTGAACGATCAGTCTTTCCTGTAAATGCTCAGTCTTTCCTGTAAATGCTCAGTCTTTCCTGTAAATGCTCAGTCTTTCCTGTAAATGCTCAGTCTTTCCTGTAAATTATCAGTCTTTACTATAAATTCTCAATCTTTACTGCAAATGCTCAGTCTTTACTGTAAATGATCACTCTTTACTATAAATGATCAGTCTTTCCTGTAAATGCCCAGTAAAGTGTAAATTATCAGTCTTTACTGTAAATTCTCAATCTTTACTGCAAATGCTCAGTCTTTACTGTAAATGATCAGGCTATACTATAAATGACCAGTAAATAATCAGTTTTTACTATGAATGACCTGTCTTTACTATAAATAATCAGGCTATTCTGTTAATGATCAGTCTTTACTGTAAATGATCACTCTTTATTGTAAATGATCACTTTACTGTAAATGATCAGTCTCACTGTAAATAAATCAGTGTTTACTGTAAATGACAAGTCTTTACTTAAAATGATCAGGGTATTCTGTGAATGATTAGTCTTTACTGTAAATAATCAGTCTTTACTGTAAATGCTCAGTCTTAACTGTAAATGCTCAGTCTTTACTGTAAATGATCAGTCTTTACTGTAAATGCTCAGTCTTTATTGTGAATGCTCTGACTTTACTGTAAATGCTCAGTCTTTACTGTGAATGCTCTGGCTTTACTGTAAATGCTCAGTCTGTACTGGTAATGCTCTGGCTTTACTGTAAATGCTCAGTCTTTACTGTGAATGCTCTGGCTTTACTGTAAATGCTCAGTCTTAACTGTAAATGATCAGTCTTTACTGTAAATGCTCAGTCTTTACTGTGAATGCTCTGGCTTTACTGTAAATGCTCATTCTTTACTGTAAATGATCAGACTATACTGTAAATGGTATGTCTTTACTGTAAATGATGTCCTTACTCTAAATAATCAGGCTATAATGTAAATGCTCAGTCTTTACTGTAAATGATCTGTCTTTACTGTAAATGATCAAGCTATTACTGATATTCCCTTATATTTTCTCTATAGTCCTAAGTATTTCTCACGCATAAGTTTTACACTCGTAAGTATTACTTATACGTAAGTACATCTCCGATATATACGTAAGTACAACTCCGATATATACGTACGTACAACTCCGATATATACGTGAGTACAACTCCGATATATACGTAAGTACAGCTCCGATATATACGTAAGTACAACTCAGATATATACGTAAGTACAACTCCGATATATACGTAAGTACGACTCAGGTATATATGTAAGTACAACTCCGATATATACGTAAGTACAACTTAGAAATATACACAGGTACAACTCCGATATATATGTAAGTACAACTCAGATATATACGTAAGTACATCTTCGATATATACGTAAGTACAACTCCGATGTATACGTACGTACAACTCCGATATATACGTAAGTACAACTCCGATATATACGTAAGTACAACTCCGATATATACGTAAGTACAACTCCGATATATACGTAAGTACAACTCAGATATATACGTAAGTACAACTCCGATATATACGTAAGTACGACTCAGATATATATGTAAGTACAACTCCGATATATATGTAAGTACAACTTAGAAATATACACAGGTACTTCTCCGATATATATGTAAGTACAACCCAGATATATACGTAAGTACATCTCCGATATATACGTAAGTACGACTCCGATATATACGTACGTACAACTCCGATATATACCTAAGTACAACTCCGATATATACGTACGTACAACTCCGATATATACGTAAGTACAACTCCGATATATACGTGAGTACAACTCCGATATATACGTAAGTACAACTCCGATATATAGGTAAGTACAACTCAGATATATACGTAAGTACAACTCCAATATATACGCAAATACATCTCAGATATATATGTAAGTACAACTCCGATATAACGTAAGTACAACTTAGAAACATACACAGGTACAACTCCGATATATATGTAAGTACAACTCCGATATATATGTAAATACAACTCCGATATATACGTAAGTACAACTCCTATATATACGTAAGTACGACTCAGAGATATACGTAAGTACAACTTAAATATATACATAAGTACAACTCTGATATATACGTGAGTATAACTCCAATGTATACGTAAGTACAACTCCGATGTATACGTAAGTACAACTCCGATATATACGTAAGTACAACTCATATATATACGTAAGTACAACTCCGAGATATAAGTAAGTACAACTCAGATATATATATATATATATATATATATATATATATATATATATATATATATATATATATATATATATATATATATATATATATATATATATATATATATATATATATATATATATATATATATTATCCCTGGGGATAGGGGAGAAAGAATACTTCCCACGTATTCCCTGCGTGTCGTAGAAGGCGACTAAAAGGGAAGGGAGCGGGGGGCTGGAAATCCTCCCCTCTCGTTTTTTTTTTTTTTTTTCCAAAAGAAGGAACAGAGGAGAGGTCCAGGTGAGGATATTCCCTCAAAGGCCCAGTCCTCTGTTCTTAACGCTACCTCGCTATCGCGGGAAATAGCGAATAGTATGAAAAAAAAAAAAAATATATATATATATATATATATATATATATATATATATATATATATATATATATATATATATATATATATATATATATTTTTTTTTTTTTTTTTCTTTCTTTCAAACTATTCGCCATTTCCCGCATTAGCGAGGTAGCGTTAAGAACAGAGGACTGGGCCTTTGAGGGAATAATCCTCACCTGGCCCTCTTCTCTGTTCCTTGTTTTGGAAAATTGAAAAAAAAAACGAGAGGGGAGGATTTCCAGCCACCCGCTCCCTCCCCTTTTAGTCGCCTTCTACGACACGCAGGGAATACGTGGGAAGTATTCTTTCTCCCCTATCCCCAGGGATAATATATATATATATATATATATATATATATATATATATATATATATATATATATATATATATATATATATATATATATGTGTTGTAAGAAAGTAAATTCTCGATTAATATGGGTAAAACTGAAAGTTGATGGAGAGAGATGGGTGATTATTGGTGCATATGCACCTGGGCATGAGAAGAAAGATCATGAGAGGCAAGTGTTTTGGGAGCAGCTGAATGAGTGTGTTAGTGGTTTGGATGCACGAGACCGGGTTATAGTGATGGGTGATTTGAATGCAAAGGAGAGTAATGTGGCAGTTGAGGGAATAATTGTTATACATGGGGTGTTCAGTGTTGTAAATGGAAATGGTGAAGAGCTTGTAGATTTATGTGCTGAAAAAGGACTGATGATTGGGAATACCTGGTTTAAAAAGCGAGATATACATAAGTATACTTATGTAAGTAGGAGAGATGGCCAGAGAGCGTTATTGGATTACGTGTTAATTGACAGGCGCGCGAAAGAGAGACTTTTGGATGTTAATGTGCTGAGAGGTGCAACTGGAGGGATGTCTGATCATTATCTTGTGGAGGCTAAGGTGAAGATTTGTATGGGTTTTCAGAAAAAAAGAGTGAATGTTGGGGTGAAGAGGGTGGTGAGAGTAAGTGAGCTTGGGAAGACTTGTGTGAGGAAGTACCAGGTGAGACTGAGTACAGAATCGAAAAAGGTGAGAACAATGGAAGTAAGGGGAGTGGGGGAGGAATGGGATGTATTTAGGGAATCAGTGATGGATTGCGCAAAAGATGCTTGTGGCATGAGAAGAGTGGGAGGTGGGTTGATTAGAAAGGGTAGTGAGTGGTGGGATGAAGAAGTAAGAGTATTAGTGAAAGAGAAGAGAGAGGCATTTGGACGATTTTTGAAGGGAAAAAATGCAGTTGAGTGGGAGACGTATAAAAGAAAGAGACAGGAGGTCAAGAGAAAGGTGCAAGAGGTGAAAAAAAGGGCAAATGAGAGTTGGGGTGAGAGAGTATCATTAAATTTTAGGGAGAATAAAAAGATGTTTTGGAAGGAGGTAAATAAAGTGCGTAAGACAAGGGAGCAAATGGGAACTTCAGTGAAGGGCGCAAATGGGCAGGTGATAACAAGTAGTGGTAATGTGAGAAGGAGATGGAGTGAGTATTTTGATGGTTTGTTGAATGTGTTTGATGATAGAGTGGCAGATATAGGGTGTTTTGGTCGAGGTGGTGTGCAAAGTGAGAGGGTTAGGGAAAATGATTTGGTAAACAGAGAAGAGGTAGTAAAAGCTTTGCGGAAGATGAAAGCCGGCAAGGCAGCAGGTTTGGATGGTATTGCAGTGGAATTTATTAAAAAAGGGGGTGACTGTATTGTTGACTGGTTGGTAAGGTTATTTAATGTATGTATGACTCACGGTGAGGTGCCTGAGGATTGGCGGAATGCGTGCATAGTGCCATTGTACAAAGGCAAAGGGGATAAGAGTGAGTGCTCAAATTACAGAGGTATAAGTTTGTTGAGTATTCCTGGTAAATTATATGGGAGGGTATTGATTGAGAGGGTGAAAGCATGTACAGAGCATCAGATTGGGGAAGAGCAGTGTGGTTTCAGAAGTGGTAGAGGATGTGTGGATCAGGTGTTTGCTTTGAAGAATGTATGTGAGAAATACTTAGAAAAGCAAATGGATTTGTATGTAGCATTTATGGATCTGGAGAAGGCATATGATAGAGTTGATAGAGATGCTCTGTGGAAGGTATTAAGAATATATGGTGTGGGAGGCAAGTTGTTACAAGCAGTGAAAAGTTTTTATCGAGGATGTAAGGCATGTGTACGTGTAGGAAGAGAGGAAAGTGATTGGTTCTCAGTGAATGTAGGTTTGCGGCAGGGGTGTGTGATGTCTCCATGGTTGTTTAATTTGTTTATGGATGGGGTTGTTAGGGAGGTGAATGCAAGAGTTTTGGAAAGAGGGGCAAGTATGAAGTCTGTTGGGGATGAGAGAGCTTGGGAAGTGAGTCAGTTGTTGTTCGCTGATGATACCTCGCTGATGGCTGATTCATATGAGAAACTGCAGAAGCTGGTGACTGAGTTTGGTAAAGTGTGTGAAAGAAGAAAGTTAAGAGTAAATGTGAATAAGAGCAAGGTTATTAGGTACAGTAGGGTTGAGGGTCAAGTCAATTGGGAGGTGAGTTTGAATGGAGAAAAACTGGAGGAAGTGAAGTGTTTTAGATATCTAGGAGTGGATCTGGCAGCGGATGGAACCATGGAAGCGAAAGTGGATCATAGGGTGGGGGAGGGGGCGAAAATTCTGGGAGCCTTGAAGAATGTGTGGAAGTCGAGAACATTATCTCGAAAAGCAAAAATGAGTATGTTTGAAGGAATAGTGGTTCCAACAATGTTGTATGGTTGCGAGACGTGGGCTATGGATAGAGTTGTGCGCAGGAGGGTGGATGTGCTGGAAATGAGATGTTTGAGGACAATGTGTGGTGTGAGGTGGTTTGATCGAGTAAGTAACGTAAGGGTAAGAGAGATGTGTGGAAATAAAAAGAGCGTGGTTGAGAGAGCAGAAGAGGGTGTTTTGAAATGGTTTGGGCACATGGAGAGAATGAGTGAGGAAAGATTGACCAAGAGGATATATGTGTCGGAGGTGGAGGGAACGAGGAGAAGAGGGAGACCAAATTGGAGGTGGAAAGATGGAGTGAAAAAGATTTTGTGTGATCGGGGCCTGAACATGGAGGAGGGTGAAAGGAGGGCAAGGAATAGAGTGAACTGGAGCGATGTGGTATACCGGGGTTGACGTGCTGTCAGTGGATTGAATCAAGGCATGTGAAGCGTCTGGGGTAAACCATGGAAAGCTGTGTAGGTATGTATATTTTGCGTGTGTGGATGTATGTATATACATGTGTATGGGGGTGGGTTGGGCCATTTCTTTCGTCTGTTTCCTTGCGCTACCTCGCAAACGCGGGAGACAGCGACAAAGCAAAAAAAAAAAAAAAAAATATATATATATATGTATATATATATATATATATATATATATATATATATATATATATATATATAAGTACAACTCCGATATATACGTAAGTACAACTCCGATATATACGTAAGTACAACTCAGATATATACGTAAGTACAACTCCGATATATACGTAAGTACAACTCAGATATATACGTAAGTACAACTCCGATATATACGTAAGTACAATTCAGATATATACGTAAGTACAAATCCGATATATACGTAAGTACAACTCCGATATATACGTAAGTACAATTCAGATATATACGTAAGTACAAATCCGATATATAAGTAAGTCCAACTCTGATATATATATATATATATATATATATATATATATATATATATATATATATATATATATATATATATATATATATATATATATATATATATATATATGAATGAGTGAGGAAAGATTGACCAAGAGGATATATGTGTCGGAGGTGGAGGGAACGAGGAGAAGAGGGAGACCAAATTGGAGGTGGAAAGATGGAGTGAAAAAGATTTTGTGTGATCGGGGCCTGAACATGCAGGAGGGTGAAAGGAGGGCAAGGAATAGAGTGAATTGGAGCGATGTGGTATACAGGGTTTGACGTGCTGTCAGTGGATTGAATCAAGGCATGTGAAGCGTCTGGGGTAAACCATGGAAAGCTGTGTAGGTATGTATATTTGCGTGTGTGGACGTGTGTATGTACATGTGTATGGGGGGGGGGGGGGGCCATTTCTTTCGTCTGTTTCCTTGCGCTACCTCGCAAACGCGGGAGACAGCGACAAAGTAAAAAAAAAAAAAAAAAAAAAAAAATATATATATATATATATATATATAAGTACAACTCCGATATATACGTAAGTACAACTTAGAAATATATACAGGTACAACTCCGATATATATGTAAGTACAACTCCTATATATATGTAAGTACAACTCAGATATATATACGTAAGTACAACTCCGATATATACGTAGGTACGACTCAGAGATATACGTAAGTACAACTTAGATATATACATAAGTACAACTCCGATATATATGTAAGTATAACTCCGATGTATACGTAAGTACAACTCAGATATATACGTAAGTACAACTCCGATATATACGTAAGTACAACTCAGGAATATACGTAAGTACAACTTATAAATATATATATATATATATATATATATATATATATATATATATATATATATATATATATATATGTATATGTATATATATATATATATATATATATATATATATATATATATATATATATATATATATATATATATATATATATATGAAGTCTGTTGGGGGTGAGAGAGCTTGGGAAGTGAGTCAGTTGTTGTTCGCTGATGATACAGCGCTGGTGGCGGATTCATGTGAGAAACTGCAGAAGCTGGTGACTGAGTTTGGTAAAGTGTGTGGAAGAAGAAAGTTGAGAGTAAATGTGAATAAGAGCAAGGTTATTAGGTACAGTAGGGGTGAGGGTCAAGTCAATTGGGAGGTGAGTTTGAATGGAGAAAAACTGGAGGAAGTGAAGTGTTTTAGATATCTGGGAGTGGATCTGTCAGCGGATGGAACCATGGAAGCGGAAGTGGATCATAGGGTGGGGGAGGGGGCGAAAATTTTGGGAGCCTTGAAAAATGTGTGGAAGTCGAGAACATTATCTCGGAAAGCGAAAATGGGTATGTTTGAGGGAATAGTGGTTCCAACAATGTTGTATGGTTGCGAGGCGTGGGCTATGGATAGAGATGTGCGCAGGAGGATGGATGTGCTGGAAATGAGATGTTTGAGGACAATGTGTGGTGTGAGGTGGTTTGATCGAGTAAGTAACGTAAGGGTAAGAGAGATGTGTGGAAATAAAAAGAGCGTGGTTGAGAGAGCAGAAGAGGGTGTTTTGAAATGGTTTGGGCACATGGAGAGAATGAGTGAGGAGAGATTGACCAAGAGGATATATGTGTCGGAGGTGGAGGGAACGAGGAGAAGAGGGAGACCAAATTGGAGGTGGAAAGATGGAGTGAAAAAGATTTTGTGTGATCGGGGCCTGAACATGCAGGAGGGTGAAAGGAGGGCAAGGAATAGAGTGAATTGGAGTCATGTGGTATACAGGGGTTGACGTGCTGTCAGTGGATTGAATCAAGGCATGTGAAGCGTCTGGGGTAAACCATGGAAAGCTGTGTAGGTATGTATATTTGCGTGTGTGGACGTGTGTATGTACATGTGTATGTGGGGGGGGGGGGGGTTGGGCCATTTCTTTCGTCTGTTTCCTTGCGCTACCTCGCAAACGCGGGAGACAGCGACAAAGTATAAAAAAAAAAATGAATATATATATATATATATATATTCATATGAGTCCACGGGGAAAATGAAGCACGAAAAGTTCCTAAGTGCACTTTCGTGTAATAATCACATCATCAGGGGAGACACAAGAGAGGAATATAACAGTCAGTTGATATACATCGAAGAGACGAAGCTAGGACGTCATTTTGGACAATCACATGTTTACCAAATGGCGTCCTAGCTTCGTCTCTTCGATGTATATCAACAGACTGTTTTATTCCTCTCTTGTGTCTCCAGTGATGATGTGATTATTACATGTAAGTGCACTTTGGAACTTTTCGTGTTTCATTTTCCCCGTGGACTCATAGGAATATCTTGATCACGTGCAAAACTACGATCCTTTCCAACGTAAGTACAATTCAGATATATACGTAATTACAATTCAGATATATACATAAGTACAACTCAGATATATAGGTAAGTACAATTCAGATATATACGTAAGTACAACTCCGATATATACGTAAGTACAACTCAGATATATAAGTAAGTACAACTCAGATATATACGTAAGTACAATTCAGATATATACATAAGTACAACTCAGACATATACGTAAGTACAATTCAGATATATACATAAGTATAACTCAGATATATACGTAAGTACTATTCAGATGTATACGTAAGTACAACTCCGATATATACGTAAGTACAATTCAGATATATACGTAAGTACAACTCAGATATAAACATTAGTACAACTAAGATATATACGTAAGTACAACTCAGATATAAACATAAGTACAACTCAGATATATACGTAAGTACAGCTCAGATATATACGTAAGTGCAACTCAGATATATACGTAAGTACAACTCAGATATATACGTAAGTACAACTCAGATATATATATAAGTGCAACTCAGATATATACCTAAGTCCAATTCAGATATATACGTAAGTACAACTCCGATATATACGTAAGTACAACTCATATATGCGTAAGTACAACTCAGATATAAACACAAGTACAACTCAGATATATACATAAGTACAACTCAGATATATACCTAAGTACAATTCAAATATATACGTAAGTACAACTCCGATATATACGTAAGTACAATTCATATGTACGTAAGTACAACTCAGATATAAACATAAGTACAACTCAGATATATACGTAAGTACAACTCAGATATATACGTAAGTGCAACTCAGATATATACGTAAGTACAACTCAGATATATACGTAAGTACAGCTCAGATATATACGTAAGTACAACTCAGATATATACGTAAGTGCAACTCAGATATATACGTAAGTACAACTCAGATATATACGTAAGTACAGCTCAGATATATACGTAAGTACAGCTCAGATATATACGTAAGTACAACTCAGATATATACGTAAGTACAACTCAGATATATACGTAAGTACAACTCAGATATATATATACGTAAGTACAGCTCAGATATATATATACGTAAGTACAACTCAGATATATACGTAAGTACAACACAGATATATATATACGTAAGTACAGCTCAGATATATACGTAAGTACAACTCAGATATATACGTAAGTACAGCTCAGATATATACGTAAGTACAACTCAGATATATACGTAAGTACAACTCAGATATATACGTAAGTACAGCTCAGATATATACGTAAGTGCAACTCAGATATATACGTAAGTACAACTCAGATATATACGTAAGTACAGCTCAGATATATACGTAAGTACAACTCAGATATATATATACGTAAGTACAGCTCAGATATATACGTAAGGATTATATCAAGTATTACTTGTACATAAGTCATACATAATGACCACTTTGATTATTGGCTATGATGATGATGATTAGTGAGAGTTAATTATTATACGTCATTAAAGGATACACATGCATGATATAACTGATTATTTATCATTAATTTTTCTTACATTTAATGGCTCTGAAAATTGCTGAGACCGTTATGTAGGAATGAAAAGCCTGAGGCCGTTTACTCCAGTTGTTGAACTCCTGTTTCCTACCCCAGCCGTTGAACTCCCGTTTTACTTACTCCAGCCGTTGAACTCCTGTTTCCTACCTCAGCTGTTGAACTCCTCATTCTTAACCCAACTTTATTGCCCTTGATGTTGAACCTTTGTTTCGTACCCTTGCTATTGAACCCCTGTTAGGTTCCCTAGCCGTTAAACCTCTTTCGAACCTTTGCTATTGAACCTGCTTCGTGCTCGAGCTGTGAACCCTCAGCTGTGTGATCCCAGTCACTCCAGTCGTTGAACTTATGCTTCGTTACCACTATAGACCCGTCGTTATTCTCACACCTCGTTGACCAACTTTAGCACAATCTTTAATGAGCAGTCGTTACCGTTAGCTCTCGGTGACTGTCATTAATATAAGCCTCGTTAGCAGTCGTTACCGTTAGCTCTCGGTGACTGTCATTAATATAAGCCTCGTTAGCAGTCGTTACCGTTAGCTCTCGGTGACTGTCGTTAATATAAGCCTCGTTAGCAGTCGTTACCGTTAGCTCTCGGTGACTGTCGTTAATATAAGCCTCGTTAGCAGTCGTTACCGTTAGCTCTCGGTGACTGTCGTTAATATAAGCCTCGTTAGCAGTCGTTACCGTTAGCTCTCGGTGACTGTCATTAATATAAGCCTCGTTAGCAGTCGTTACCGTTAGCTCTAGGTGACTGTCGTTAATATAAGCCTCGTTAGCAGTCGTTACCGTAACCTCTCGGTGACTGTCGTTAATATAAGCCTCGTTAGCAGTCGTTTTAGCAGTCGTTACCGTAAGCTCTCGGTGACTGTCGTTAATATAAGCCTCGTTAGCAGTCGTTACCGTAAGCTCTCGGTGACTGTCGTTAATATAAGCCTCGTTAGCAGTCGTTACCGTAACCTCTCGGTGACTGTCGTTAATATAAGCCTCGTTAGCAGTCGTTACCGTAACCTCTCGGTGACTGTCGTTAATATAAGCCTCGTTAGCAGTCGTTACCATAACCTCTCGGTGACTGTCGTTAATATAAGCCTCGTTAGCAGTCGTTACCGTAACCTCTCGGTGACTGTCGTTAATATAAGCCTCGTTAGCAGTCGTTACCGTAACCTCTCGGTGACTGTCGTTAATATAAGCCTCGTTAGCAGTCGTTACCGTAACCTCTCGGTGACTGTCGTTAATATAAGCCTCGTTAGCAGTCGTTCTGAGGTTTCGTTGACCGTTATTCCTGTGTTCTCCGTGACCATCGTTAACCTAAGACTACTGTGACTCTCGTTATTGTAAATCCTCGTTTTTTAGGTCATTCTAAGTCCTCGTTGATCGTACATGCTGAACTCGGTGACAATTCTTAACATATGCCCACGTTGATATTTTATGCTATAAACTCGTCTATCGCCGTTATTGTAAGTTTTCGTTGAACGTTATTGCCTTAAGCCCTCTTTGACGGCATGTATTCTAAGCCATCTATGACTACCATTACTGCAATCCACCTCGTTTATATATATATATATATATATATATATATATATATATATATATATATATATATATATATATATTTTTTTTTTTTTTTTTTTTTTTTTTGCTTTGTCGCTGTCTCCCGCGTTTGCGAGGAAGCGCAAGGAAACAGACGAAAGAAATGGCCCAACCCACCCCCATGCACATGTATATACATACGTCCACACACGCAAATATACATACCTACACAGCTTTCCATGGTTTACCCCAGACGCTTCACATGCCCTGATTCAATCCACTGACAGCACGTCAACCCCAGTATACCACATCGATCCAATTCACTCTATTCCTTGCCCTCCTTTCACCCTCCTGCATGTTCAGGCCTCGATCACACAAAATCTTTTTCACTCCATCTTTCCACCTCCAATTTGGTCTCCCACTTCTCCTCGTTCCCTCCACCTCCGACACATATATCCTCTTGGTCAATCTTTCCTCACTCATTCTCTCCATGTGCCCAAACCATTTCAAGACACCCTCTTCTGCTCTCTCAACCACGCTCTTTTTATTTCCACCCTTAAGTTACTTACTCGATCAAACCACCTCACACCACACATTGTCCTCAAACATCTCATTTCCAGCACATCCATCCTCCTGCGCACAACTCTATCCATAGCCCATGCCTCGCAACCATACAACATTGTTGGAACCACTATTCCTTCAAACATACCCATTTTTGCTTTCCGAGATAATGTTCTCGACTTTCAAGGCTCCCAGAATTTTCGCCCCCTCCCCCACCCTATGATTCACTTCCGCTTCCATGGTTCCATCCGCTGCCAGATCCACTCCTAGATATCTAAAACACTTTACTTCCTCCAGTTTTTCTCCATTCAAAATTACCTCCCAATTGACTTGACCCTCAACCCCCTGTACCTAATAACCTTGCTCTTATTCACATTTACTTTTATCTTTCTTCTTTCACACACTTTACCAAACTCAGTCACCAGCTTCTGCAGTTTCTCACATGAATCAGCCACATGTTTACCAAATGGCGTCCTAGATTTGTCTCTTCGATGTACATCAACTGGCTGTTATATTCCTCTCTTGTGTCTCCCCTGATGATGTGATTAATACACGAAAGTGCACTTGGGAACTTTTCGTGTTTCATTATCCCCGTGGACTCATAGGAATATATTTATTTATCTATTTTGCTTTGTCGCTGTCTCCCGCGTTTGCGAGGTAGCGCAAGGAAACAGACGAAAGAAATGGCCAAACCCACCCCCATACACATGTATATACACACACGTCCACACACGCAAATATACATACTTATACATCTCAATGTACACATATATATACACACTTAGACACATACATATATACCCATGCACACAATTCACACTGTCTGCCTTTATTCATTCCCATCGCCACCTCGCCACACATGGAATACCGTTCCCCTCCCCCGTCATGTGTGCGGGGTAGCGCTAGGAAAAGACAACAAAGGCCTCATTCGTTCACACTCAGTCTCTAGCTGTCATGCAATAATGCCCGAAACCACAGCTCCCTTTCCACATCCAGGCCCCACACAGCTTTCCATGGTTTACCCCAGACGCTTCACATGCCCTGATTCAATCCACTAACAACACGTCAACCCCGGTATACCACATCGATCCAATTCACTCTATTCCTTGCCCGCCTTTCACCCTCCTGCATGTTCAGGCCCCGATCACTCAAAATCTTTTTCACTCCGTCTTTCCACCTTCAATTTGGTCTCCCACTTCTCCTCGTTCCCTCCACCTCCGACACATATATCCTGTTGGTCAATCTTTCCTCACTCATTCTCTCCATGTGCCCAAACCATTTCAAAACCCTCTTCTGCTCTCTCAACCACGCTCTTTTTATTTCCACACATCTCTCTTACCCTTACATTACTTACTCGATCAAACCACCTCACACCACACATTGTCCTCAAACATCTCATTTCCAGCACATCCACCCTCCTGCACTTAACTCTATCCATAGCCCACGCCTCGCAACCATACAACATTGTTGGAACCACTATTCCTTCAAACATACCCATTTCTGCTTTCCGAGATAATGTTCTCGACTTCCACACATTCTTCAAGGCTCCCAGGATTTTCGCCCCCTCCCCCACCCTATGATTCACTTCCGCTTCCATGGTTCCATCCGCTGCCAGATCCACTGCCAGATATCTAAAACACTTTACTTCCTCCAGTTTTTCTCCATTCAAACTGACCTCCCAATTGACTTGACCCTCACCCCTACTGTACTTAATAACCTTGCTCTTATTCACATTTACTCTTAACTTTCTTCTTTCACACACTTTACCAAACTCAATTACCAGCTTCTGCAGTTTCTCACATGAATCAGCCACAAGCGCTGTATCATCAGCGAACAACAACTGACTCACTTACCAAGCTCTCTCATCCACAACAGACTTCATTCTTGCCCCTCTTTCCAAAACTCTTGCATTCACCTCCCTAACAACCCCATCCATAAACAAATTAAACAACCATGGAGACATCACACACCCCTGCCGCAAACCTACATTCACTGAGAATCAATCAGTTTCCTCTCTTCCTACTCGTACACATGCCGTACATCCTTACATCCTGGTGTGGGTGGCAAGTTGTTAGAAGCAGGATTATATATATATATATATATATATATATATATATATATATATATATATATATATATATATATATATATATATATATATATATATATATATATATATATATTCAAACTATTCGCCATTTCCCGCATTAGCGAGGTAGCGTTAAAAACAGAGGACTGGGCCTTTGAGGGAATACCCTCACCTGGCCCAATTCTCTGTTCCTTCTTTTGGAAAATCAAAAAAGAAACGAGAGGGGAGGATTTCCAGCCCCCCGCTCCCTCCCCTTTTAGTCGCCTTATACGACACGCAGGGAATACGTGGGAAGTACTCTTAATCCCCTATCCCCAGGGATAGTATATTATTTTCATTTTTTATTATTTTGCTTTGTCGCTGTCTCCCGCGTTTGCGAGGTAGCGCAAGGAAACAGACGAAAGAAATGGCACAACCCACCCCCATACACAATGTACACACACACACGCCCACACACGCAAATATACGTACCTACACATCTCAATGTACACATATATGTACACACACAGACACATACATATATCCCCATGCACACAATTCACACTGCCTGCCCCTATTCATTCCCATCACCACCTCGCCACACATGGAATAACATCCCCCTCCTCCCTCATGTGTGCGAGGTAGCGCTAGGAAAAGACAACAAAGGCCCCATTCGTTCACACTCAGTCTCTATATTCTGAGTACAGAATGGAAAAAGGTGAGAACAAAGGAGGTAAGGGGAGTGGAGGAGGAATGGGAGGTATTTAGGGAGGCAGTGATGGCTTGCGCAAAAGATGCTTGTGGCATGAGAAGCGTGGGAGGTGGGTTGATCAGAAAGTGTAGTGAGTGGTGGGATGAAGAAGTAAGATTATTAGTGAAAGAGAAGAGAGAGGCATTTGGACGATTTTTGCAGGGAAAAAATGCAAATGAGTGGGAGATGTATAAAAGAAAGAAGCAGGAGGTCAAGAGAAAGGTGCAAGAGGTGAAAAAGAGGGCAAATGAGAGTTGGGGTGAGAGAGTATCATTAAATTTTAGGGAGAATAAAAAGATGTTTTGGAAGGAGGTAAATAAAGTGCGTAAGACGAGGAAGCAAATGGGAACTTCAGTTCCCATGGGCAGGTGATAACAAGTAGTAGTAATGTCAGAAGGAGATGGTGTGAGTATTTTGAAGGTTTGTTGAATGTGTTTGATGATAGAGTGGCAGATATTGGGTGTTTTGGTCGAAGTGGTGTGCAAAGTGAGAGGGTTAGGGAAAATGATTTGGTAAACAGAGAAGAGGTAGTAAAAGCTTTGCGGAAGATGAAAGCCGGCAAGGCAGCAGGTTTGGAAGGTATTGCAGTGGAATTTATTAAAAAAGGGGGTGACTGTATTGCTCACTGGTTGGTAAGGTTATTTAATGTATGTATGACTCATGGTGAGGTGCCTGAGGATTGGCGGAATGCTTGCATAGTGCCATTTTACAAAGGCAAAGAGGATAAGAGTGAGTGCTCAAATTACAGAGGTATAAGTTTGTTGAGCATTCCTGGTAAATTATATGGGAGGGTATTGATCGAGAGGGTGAAGGCATGTACAGAGTATCAGATTGGGGAAGAGCAGTGTGGTTTCAGTGTGGTTTCAGAGGGCATATGATAGAGTTGATAGAGATGCTCTGTGGAAGGTATTAAGAATATATGGTGTGGGAGGCAAGTTGTTAGAAGCAGTGAAAAGTTTTTATCGAGGATGTAAGGTATGTGTACGTGTAGGAAGAGAGGAAAGTGATTGGTTCTCAGTGAATGTAGGTTTGCGGCAGGGGTGTGTGATGTCTCCAGGGTTGTTTAATTTGTTTATGGATGGGGTTGTTAGGGATGTGAATGCAAGAGTTTTGGAAAGAGGGGCAAGTATGCAGTCTGTTGTGGATGAGAGAGCTTGGGAAGTGAGTCAGTTGTTGTTCGCTGATGATACAGCGCTGGTGGCTGATTCATGTGAGAAACTGCATAAGCTGGTGACTGAGTTTGGTAAAGTGTGTGAAAGAAGAAAATTAAGAGTAAATGTGAATAAGAGCAAGGTTATTAGGTACAGTAGGGTAGAGGGTTAAGTCAATTGGGAGGTAAGTTTGAACGGAGAAAAACTGGAGGAAGTAAAGTGTTTTAGATATCTGGGAGTGGATTTGGCAGCGGATGGAAATATGGAAGCTGTAGTGAATCATAGGGTGGGGGAGGGGGCGAAAATTCTGGGAGCCTTGAAGAATGTGTGGAAGTCGAGAACATTATCTCGAAAAGCAAAAATGGGTATGTTTGAAGGAATAGTGGTTCCAACAATGTTGTATGGTTGCGAGGCGTGGGCTGTCGATAGAGTTGTGCGCAGGAGGGTGGATGTGCTGGAAATGAGATGTTTGAGGACAATATGTGGTGTGAGGTGGTTTGATCGAGTAAGTAATGCAAGGGTAAGAGAGATGTGTGGAAATAAAAAGAGTATGGTTGAGATAGCAGAAGGGGGTGTTTTGAAATGGTTTGGTCACATGGAGAGAATGAGTGAGGAAAGATTGACCAAGAGGATATATGTGTCAGAGGTGGAGGGAACGAGGAGAAGTGGGAGACCAAATTAGAGGTGGAAGGATGGAGTGAAAAGGATTTTGAGTGATCGGGGCCTGAACATACAGGAGGGTGAAAGGCGTGCAAGGAATCGAGTGAATTGGAACGATGTGGTATACCGGGGTCGACGTGCTGTCAATGGATTGAACCTGGGCATGTGAAGCGTCTGGGGTAAACCATGGAAAGTTCTATGGGGCCTGGATGTGGAAAGGGAGCTGTGGTTTCGGTGCATTATTGCATGACAGCTAGAGACAGTGTGAACGAATGAGGCCTTTGTTGTCTTTTCCTAGCGCTACCTCGCACACATGAGGGGGAGGGGGTTGTTATTACATGTGTGGCGAGGTGGCGATGGGAATAAAGGCAGGTAGTATGAATTATGTACATGTGTTTATATGTATATGTCTGTGTGTGTATATATATGTGTACATTGAGATGTATAGGTATGTATATTTGCGTGTATGGACGTGTATGTATATACATTTGTATGTGGGTGGGTTGGGCGATTCTTTCGTCTGTTTCCTTGCGCTCCCTCGCTAACGCGGGAGACAGCGACAAAGGAAAATAAATAGATAATATATATATATATATATATATATATATATATATATATATATATATATATATATATATATATTATTTTTTTTTTTTATACCTTGTCGCTGTCTCCCGCGTTTGCGAGGTAGCGCAAGGAAACAGACGAAAGAAATGGCCCAACCCCCCCCCCCCCCATACACATGTATATACACACGTCCACACACGCAAATATACATACCTACACAGCTTTCCATGGTTTACCCCAGACGCCTTCACATGCCCTGATTCAATCCACTGACAGCACGTCAACCCCTGTATACCACATCGCTCCAATTCACTCTATTCCTTGCCCTCCTTTCACCTCCTGCATGTTCAGGCCCCGATCACACAAAATCTTTTTCACTCCATCTTTCCACCTCCAATTTGGTCTCCCTCTTCTCCTCGTTCCCTCCACCTCCGACACATATATCCTCTTGGTCAATCTCTCCTCACTCATTCTCTCCATGTGCCCAAACCATTTCAAAACACCCTCTTCTGCTCTCTCAACCACGCTCTTTTTATTTCCACACATCTCTCTTACCCTTACGTTACTTACTCGATCAAACCACTCACACCACACATTGTCCTCAAACATCTCATTTCCAGCACATCCATCCTCCTGCGCACAACTCTATCCATAGCCCACGCCTCGCAACCATACAACATTGTTGGAACCACTATTCCCTCAAACATACCCATTTTTGCTTTCCGAGATAATGTTCTCGACTTCCACACATTCTTCAAGGCTCCCAAAATTTTCGCCCCCTCCCCCACCCTATGATCCACTTCCGCTTCCATGGTTCCATCCGCTGACAGATCCACTCCCAGATATCTAAAACACTTCACTTCCTCCAGTTTTTCTCCATTCAAACTCACCTCCCAATTGACTTGACCCTCAACCCTACTGTACCTAATAACCTTGCTCTTATTCACATTTACTCTCAACTTTCTTCTTCCACACACTTTACCAAACTCAGTCACCAGCTTCTGCAGTTTCTCACATGAATCAGCCACAGCGCTGTATCATCAGCGAACAACAACTGACTCACTTCCCAAGCTCTCTCATCCCCAACAGACTTCATACTTGCCCCTCTTTCCAGGACTCTTGCATTTACCTCCCTTTCAACCCCATCCATAAACAAATTAAACAACCATGGAGACATCACACACCCTGCCGCAAACCTACATTCACTGAGAACCAATCACTTTTCCTCTCTTCTACACGTACACATGCCTTACATCCTCGATAAAACTTTTCACTGTTCTAACAACTTGCCTCCCACACCATATTATTCTTTAATACCTTCCACAGAGCATCTCTATCAACTCTATCATATGCCTTCTCCAGTCCATAAAATGCTACATTACAAATCCATTTGCTTTTCTAAGTATTTCTCACATACATTCTTCAAAGCAAACACCTGATCCACACATCCTCTACCACTTCTGAAACCGCACTGCTCTTCCCCAATTGATGCTCTGTACATGCCTTCACCCTCTCAATCAATACCCTCCATATAATTTACCAGGATACTCAACAAACTTATACCTCTGTAATTTGAGCACTCACTCTTATCCCTTTGCCTTTGTACAATGGCACTATGCACGCATTCCGCCAATCCTCAGGCACCTCACCATGAGTCATACATACATTAAATAACCTTACCAACCAGTCAAACAATACAGTCACCCCTTTCTTAATAAATTCCACTGCAATACCATCCAAACCTGCTGCCTTGCCGGCTTTCATCTTCCGCAAAGCTTTTACTACCTCTTCTCTGTTTACCAAATCATTTTTCCCTAACCCTCTCACTTTGCACACCACCTCGACCAAAACACCCTATATCTGCCACTCTGTCATCAGACACATTCACAAACCTTCAAAATACTCATTCCATCTCCTTCTCACATCACCGCTACTTGTTATCACCTCCCCATTTACGCCCTTCACTGAAGTTCCATTTGCTCCCTTGTCTTACGCACCCTATTTACCTCCTTCCAGAACATCTTTTTATTCTCCCTAAAATTTACTGATAGTCTCTCACCCCAACTCTCATTGCCTTTTTTTCACCTCTTGCACCTTTCTCTTGACCTCCTGTCTCTTTCTTTTATACTTCTCCACTCAATTGCATTTTTTCCTGCAAAAATCGTCCAAATGCCTCTCTCTTCTCTTTCACTAATACTCTTACTTCTTCATCCCACCACTCCATACCCTTTCTAACACAGCCCACCTCCCACTCTTCTCATGCCACAAGCATCTTTTGCGCAATCCATCACTGATTCTCTCCCCTAAATACATCCCTTCCTCCTCCCACTCACCCTTACTTCCATTGTTCTCACCTTTTTCCATTCTGTACACAGTCTCTCCTGGTACTTTGTCGCTGTCTCCCGCGTTTGCGAGGTAGCGCAAGGAAACAGACGAAAGAAATGGCCCCCCCCCCCATACACATGTACATACACACGTCCACACACGCAAATATACATACCTACACAGCTTTCCATGGTTTACCCCAGACGCTTCACATGCCCTGCTTCAATCCACTGACAGCACGTCAACCCCTGTATACCACATGACTCCAATTCACTCTATTCTTGCCCTCCTTTCACCCTCCTGCATGTTCAGGCCCCGATCACACAAAATCTTTTTCACTCCATCTTTCCACCTCCAATTTGGTCTCCCTCTTCTCCTCGTTCCCTCCACCTCCGACACATATATCCTCTTGGTCAATCTCTCCTCACTCATTCTCTCCATGTGCCCAAACCATTTCAAAACACCCTCTTCTGCTCTCTCAACCACGCTCTTTTTATTTCCACACATCTCTCTTACCCTTACGTTACTTACTCGATCAAACCACCTCACACCACACATTGTCCTCAAACATCTCATTTCCAGCACATCCATCCTCCTGCGCACATCTCTATCCATAGCCCACGCCTCGCAACCATACAACATTGTTGGAACCACTATTCCCTCAAACATACCCATTTTTGCTTTCCGAGATAATGTTCTCGACTTCCACACATTCTTCAAGGCTCCCAAAATTTTCGCCCCCTCCCCCACCCTATGATCCACTTCCGCTTCCATGGTTCCATCCGCTGACAGATCCACTCCCAGATATCTAAAACACTTCACTTCCTCCAGTTTTTCTCCATTCAAACTCACCTCCCAATTGACTTGACCCTCAACCCTACTGTACCTAATAACCTTGCTCTTATTCACATTTACTCTCAACTTTCTTCTTCCACACACTTTACCAAACTCAGTCACCAGCTTCTGCAGTTTCTCACATGAATCAGCCACCAGCGCTGTATCATCAGCGAACAACAACTGACTCACTTCCCAAGCTCTCTCATCCCCAACAGACTTCATACTTGCCCCTCTTTCCAGGACTCTTGCATTTACCTCCCTTACAACCCCATCCATAAACAAATTAAACAACCATGGAGACATCACACACCCCTGCCGCAAACCTACATTCACTGAGAACCAATCACTTTCCTCTCTTCCTACACGTACACATGCCTTACATCCTCGATAAAAACTTTTCACTGCTTCTAACAACTTGCCTCCCACACCATATATTCTTAATACCTTCCACAGAGCATCTCTATCAACTCTATCATATGCCTTCTCCAGATCCATAAATGCTACATACAAATCCATTTGCTTTTCTAAGTATTTCTCACATACATTCTTCAAAGCAAACACCTGATCCACACATCCTCTACCACTTCTGAAACCGCACTGCTCTTCCCCAATCTGATGCTCTGTACATGCCTTCACCCTCTCAATCAATACCCTCCCATATAATTTACCAGGAATACTCAACAAACTTATACCTCTGTAATTTGAGCACTCACTCTTATCCCCTTTGCCTTTGTACAATGGCACTATGCACGCATTCCGCCAATCCTCAGGCACCTCACCATGAGTCATACATACATTAAATAACCTTACCAACCAGTCAACAATACAGTCACCCCCTTTCTTAATAAATTCCACTGCAATACCATCCAAACCTGCTGCCTTGCCGGCTTTCATCTTCCGCAAAGCTTTTACTACCTCTTCTCTGTTTACCAAATCATTTTCCCTAACCCTCTCACTTTGCACACCACCTCGACCAAAACACCCTATATCTGCCACTCTGTCATCAGACACATTCAACAAACCTTCAAAATACTCATTCCATCTCCTTCTCACATCACCGCTACTTGTTATCACCTCCCCATTTACGCCCTTCACTGAAGTTCCCATTTGCTCCCTTGTCTTACGCACCCTATTTACCTCCTTCCAGAACATCTTTTTATTCTCCCTAAAATTTACTGATAGTCTCTCACCCCAACTCTCATTTGCCCTTTTTTTCACCTCTTGCACCTTTCTCTTGACCTCCTGTCTCTTTCTTTTATACTTCTCCCACTCAATTGCATTTTTTCCCTGCAAAAATCGTCCAAATGCCTCTCTCTTCTCTTTCACTAATACTCTTACTTCTTCATCCCACCACTCACTACCCTTTCTAAACAGCCCACCTCCCACTCTTCTCATGCCACAAGCATCTTTTGCGCAATCCATCACTGATTCCCTAAATACATCCCATTCCTCCCCCACTCCCCTTACTTCCATTGTTCTCACCTTTTTCCATTCTGTACACAGTCTCTCCTGGTACTTTGTCGCTGTCTCCCGCGTTTGCGAGGTAGCGCAAGGAAACAGACGAAAGAAATGGCCCCCCCCCCCCATACACATGTATATACATACGTCCACACACGCAAATATACATACCTACACAGCTTTCCATGGTTTACCCCAGACGCCTCACATGCCCTGATTCAATCCACTGACAGCACGTCAACCCCGGTATACCACATCGCTCCAATTTACTCTATTCCTTGCCCTCCTTTCACCCTCCTGCATGTTCAGGCCCCGAGCACACAAAATCTTTTTCACTCCATCTTTCCACCTCCAATTTGGTCCCCCTCTTCTTCTTGTTCCCTCCACCTCCGACACATATATCCTCTTGGTCAATCTTTCCTCACTCATCCTCTCCACGTGCCCAAACCACTTCAAAACATCCTCTTCTGCTCTCTCAACCACGCTCTTTTTATTTCCACACATCTCTCTTACCCTTACGTTACTCACTCGATCAAACCACTTCACACCACACATTGTCCTCAAACATCTCATTTCCAGCACATCCATCCTCCTCCGCACAACTCTGTCCATAGCCCACGCCTCGCAACCATACAATATTGTTGGAACCACTATTCTTTCAAACATACCCATTTTTGCTTTCCGAGATAATGTTCTCGACTTCCACACATTCTTCAAGGCCCCCAGGATTTTCGCCCCCTCCCCCACCCTATGATCCACTTCCGCTTCCATGGTTCCATCCGCTGCCAGATCCACTCCCAGATATCTAAAACACTTCACTTCCTCCAGTTTTTCTCCATTCAAACTCACCTCCCAATTGACTTGACCCTCAACCCTACTGTACCTAATAACCTTGCTCTTATTCACATTTACTCTTAACTTTCTTCTTCCACACACTTTTCCAAACTCAGTCACCAGCTTCTGCAGTTTCTCACATGAATCAGCCACCAGCGCTGTATCATCAGCGAACAACAACTGACTCACTTCCCAAGCTCTCATCCCCAACAGACTTCATACTTGCCCCTCTTTCCAAAACTCTTGCATTTACCTCCCTAACAACCCCATCCATAAACAAATATTTATATATTATATATTATTAAGGCATGTACAGAGCATCAGATTGGGGAAGAGCAGTGTGGTTTCAGAAGTGGTAGAGGATGTGTGGATCAGGTGTTTGCTTTGAAGAATGTATGTGAGAAATACTTAGAAAAGCAAATGGATTTGTATGTAGCATTTATGGATCTGGAGAAGGCATGTGATAGAGTTGATAGAGATGCTCTGTGGAAGGTATTAAGAATATATGGTGTGGGAGGCAAGTTGTTAGAAGCTGTGAAAAGTTTTTATCGAGGATGTAAGGCATGTGTACGTGTAGGAAGAGAGGGAAGTGATTGGTTCTCAGTGAATGTAGGTTTGCGGCAGGGGTGTGTGATGTCTCCATGGTTGTTTAATTTGTTTATGGATGGGGTTGTTAGGGAGGTGAATGCAAGAGTTTTGGAAAGAGGGGCAAGTATGAAGTCTGTTGTGGATGAGAGAGCTTGGGAAGTGAGTCAGTTGCTGTTCGCTGATGATACAGCGCTGGTGGCTGATTCATGTGAGAAACTGCAGAAGCTGGTGACTGAGTTTGGTAAAGTGTGTGAAAGAAGAAAGTTGAGAGTAAATGTGAATAAGAGGAAGGTTATTAGGTACAGTAGGGTTGAAGGTCAAGTCAATTGGGAGGTAAGTTTGAATGGAGAAAAACTGGAGGAAGTAAAGTGTTTTAGATATCTGGGAGTGGATCTGGCAGCGGATGGAACCATGGAAGCGGAAGTGGATCATAGGGTGGGGGAGGGGGCGAAAATTCTGGGAGCCTTGAAGAATGTGTGGAAGTCGAGAACATTATCTCGGAAAGCAAAAATGGGTATGTTTGAAGGAATAGTGGTTCCAACAATGTTGTATGGTTGCGAGGCGTGGGCTATGGATAGAGTTGTGCGCAGGAGGATGGATGTGCTGGAAATGAGATGTTTGAGGACAATGTGTGGTGTGAGGTGGTTTGATCGAGTAAGTAACGTAAGGGTAAGAGAGATGTGTGGAAATAAAAAGAGCGTGGTTGAGAGAGCAGAAGAGGGTGTTTTGAAATGGTTTGGGCACATGGAGAGAATGAGTGAGGAAAGATTGACCAAGAGGATATATGTGTCGGAGGTGGAGGGAACGAGGAGAAGTGGGAGACCAAATTGGAGGTGGAAAGGTGGAGTGAAAAAGATTTTGTGTGATCGGGGCCTGAACATGCAGGAGGGTGAAAGGAGGGCAAGGAATAGAGTGAATTGGATCGATGTGGTATACCGGGGTTGACGTGCTGTCAGTGGATTGAATCAGGGCATATGAAGCGTCTGGGGTAAACCATGGAAAGCTGTATAGGTATGTATATTTGCGTGTGTGGACGTATGTATATACATGTGTATGTGGGTGGGTTGGACCATTTCTTTCGTCTGTTTCCTTGCGCTACCTCGCAAACGCGGGAGACAGCGGCAAAAAAAAAAAAAAATCATTATTATTATCATTATTATCATTATCATTATTATTATTATTATTGTTATTATTATTATTATTTTTCTTTCTTTCAAACTATTCGCCATTTCCCGCATTAGCGAGGTAGCATTGAGAACAGAGGACTGGGCCTTTAAGGGAATATCCTCACCTGGCCCCCTTCTCTGTTCCCTCTTTTGGAAAATTGAAAAAGATGAGAGGGGAGGATTATTATTATTGCTATCAATAATAATAATTATTATTATTGCTATCATCATTGTTATTATCATTATTAATCATTATTATTATTATTATTATTATTATTATTATTATTATTATTATTATTATTATTATTATTATTAATATCATTATTATTGTTATTATTATTATTATCATTATTATTATTATTATTATTATTATCATTATTATTATTATTATTATTATTATTACTACTATTATCATCATTATTATTATTATTATTATTATTATTATTATTATTATTATTATTATTATTATTATTATTATTACTGCTCTACAAGTTCTGGTTAGGTTTTCCCCCCCTTTTTTTTGGTTGTGTGTGGGGGGGGGGGGGGATTGATCGGTTCGGAGTGAGTCTGGTGTGTTAGGTATTGAGTAGGTGTGGAGTGTATGTAGGATGTGAAGTGGGTGTACCGTGTGGAGTGGGTGTAGGGTGTGGGGTGTGTGTCGAGCGTGGATTGGGTGTTGGTTTCGGTTTGGGCATGGGGTGTGGAATGGAATTGTGTGTTGGTTGTGGTGTGGTCGTGGGAATTGGAGTTGGATTAAGCTTTGGAGTGGTTGTAGGGTGTGGAGTGGGTGTTTAATGTGGATTGGATATAGAGTGTGGAGTGGGTGTAGGGTGGGAGGTGAGTGTAGGGTGTGTATTGGATGTGGGATGTGAAATGAATCGATCGATTCTCTGCAAAGTTTTTCCAGTAAGACGACAAAATAAAGTAGTAAAAATTTGTTCATGGAACATTGCTGGCTTGAGAGATAAGTTACAAGATAACTTGATCATACACTTTCTTATGAGTTTTGATATTGTATTTCTTTTAGAGGGGAAACAGTACTTTAACGTGACAGTACCAGGGTTTGAGGTTTATACCAATGTATCATGAGTAGGTCAGCACCGAGGAGGAGTGGTTATGTTAGTCAAATGTAAAGTAACGGACGACATCTTATACGTGGATACAGACAGTGAGGGGCAAATATGGATAACCATGTCGTGGTGGTCATACCAGAACGTAGGTGGTGTGTATATACCTCAAGTGATTCACCATATTATAGCTCAGTGCAACACGGAGCCTGAGCGAGCCACACTGGCGACGTCATCATCATGGGTGACTTTAACGGTAGAGTCTGCCAGCCTCACTTGGTTGATGAGGCAGGATGTGTGTATCAGTATGACGGTGTGAAGGACAGGGTGGTGAATAGTCATTGTAAAACTCTTGTTAATATATGTCAGAATAATAATTTGGTAATAGTGAATAACCTTTTGTATGGAAGTGAACATTTCAACGGAAATTTATCCTTTAAACGCCGTGATACATGGCTGTCAGAAATTGATTTATGCCTATGTAAAGTGACTTGTTTAGATAAAATCAGGGAGTTACAAGTGCACCAAAATGTACGTGGATCAGACCATGTCCCATTATCCATTGCCTTGGATATTAATAAAGGAAAAGTGATCTCGGCCAAGGATTTGGTAGAAAGAGCAGATACCTTGTGACGAAGTTATCAGACCAAGGCACCAGCCTCTCTCTATAAACCTAGGAAATCAGCTAGCTATCAGAGAGTTAATCAGGAAGAATTCATAGGAAGATTAAACCAAGTGGAACCCCCTACTTTGAGGCAGGACAGTGATATCGATGAAGTCTTAAATATGGGATATGACATTATTATAGAGGCAGCTACGAGGTGTACGAGAGATACAGAAAACGCGTCAGGTGACTGAGACGTAGCACAGCCAACATGGTCAAGGATACTACAGTCACAGGACAATAAGCTGTTGTGGAAATCAATTAACTGGAAAGGATCGTTAGAGGTGAGAAATGAAGAAAGACCGAGTGACTGTAACTTTAAAGAACATGTAGAAAAGCTATTGAACCCAATGGACATCCCAAGTATCGAGGAGGTGGTACTAGATAATAGTCTACCCTACATTACGTTGCTTGATGAGCCATTTTCTACACAGGAGTTTATGGAGTCTCTTAATGGTATAAACAAAAACAAAAGTTATAATGGTATATGTCCTGGCATTGTACAGATGTTCCCTGAGTTATGGTTATCATTCTTTCTGATTCTTTTTAATGTTGTTTTCATGACTATGAAGTATCCAGTCATGTGGTGCTACTCAAAATTAGTGCTCATTTTCAAAACTGGGAACCGAATGGTATGTGACAAATATAGAGGGATTTCTATAATGGACACGTTAGCAAAAATTTGTGACACACTAATATATAACAGACTACTTTTATGGTATAACATCAACAATAAGTGCCAGGCTGGAGCGCACAAGAAAAGGAGCTGCGTTGAACAAATATTGTCGTTACTATTGCTATGTGACTTCGCAGTATTTAGAAATGTTAAATTATATGTATTGTTTATAGATTTTAGTAAGGCTTACGATAGGGTCCCAAGAAATAAGATGATAGAGGTATTAAAGAGTCATGGATGTGGAAGACGAATGTTATTAGCTATTCAAGCAATGTATAGGTGTACAAAACAACTCTTGAAAACTGCTGCTGTTACCACTACAGTTGGAGTCCGTCAAGGAGCTCCAACTAGCTGTTTACTGTTTATTATATATATAGACCGCTTTGTGAACATGCTGAAGATGGCAGTTGCTGCAGATGGTGTTTTAGGAGGACTGCATGTCTTGCTATTAATGGTGTTATCTTGGCCACCAGTAGAGATACATGTTGAAGGAAACTTCGCGTTTTATGTCAATACTGCGATGAATATGGTATGGTCATTAATGAGAAGAAGACTAAGTTTTTTGTCATTAACGGAGGGAAACAGGATAAAGAAGACTTAGTGATAGGTAACACTAGGGTACAATACACTGAACAATACGTTTATTTAGGAGCGTGGTTTACAGACTCGGGAAAGATGAAGGATGTGATGGCTCAGCATGAAGTACAGAGTGAAGCTATTGTTAACAAGTTTTCCATATTTTGTGCAGCCAATTCACGAATGCCATATATTTGTAAGAAAAAAGTTTTTGATGCAGCTGTCATGTCGTCATTTTCATATAGCTCAGAATCATGGCTTACAAATAATGTAAAAGGCATAGAGAAGCAATATGATATGCCTGCTAGGGGTAAGGAAGAATACCAGTGTAAATCTATGTTTGGTAGAAACAGGTATACCACCTTTTGATTACATTTTACAGAAGAAGAAAAGAACATTCCTAATGTCAAATACTGAGAGAACTGATTATGAAGAACCATTTACCTTTGTTTTTGACCTATGTAGGAACCATAATACGCCTGGATATATAAATTTAACAAGATTTTTATGGGATGACCAGCCTTCAGATCCTATGGGTAAGATTAGGGACTATGTACAAAATAAAGCACCAACAGCAACCAAGTTAAATACCTATGTTACAGAGCTGAACCCTTCCTTGAATAGTCATGATATTTATCTCACAACTAAATATATCCCAGATTATTCTCTCACACGAATCAGACTTATGTCTCATAACTTAAGAGTAGAGACAGGAACCGTACACCAGCTCCTCTCAGGACTTGTTACTGTGATAATGTGTCCATACAAACGGAGAACCATGTGCTAATTTCATGCTCCATATCAGAAGATTGCCGACATAGATATCCTATGTTAAACTTTGCTTGTATAGGTGCACTCTTGAGTGAAAAGGTGTTCTTGGCTGAAGTGTGCTAATATGTACATGAAGTACTAGGCAGGTATAATCATGTAATTGTTGATAGGCCGGCTTCAATGTTATTAATTGGACAAAACATTTGGTGTGTTTAAGTATTACCTATATTATTATGTATGTGCCTTATACAGTTATGTATAATGTAGATGTTACAATGTTATTTTGTCAATAATGATAGGGTGTGGGTTGTGGAGTGGGTGTAGAGTATGGAGTAGTTGCCACTGGTGTATGGCGTGGAGTGGGTGTAGGGTGTGGAGTTGGTGTGGAGTGTGGAGTGGGTGTAGGGTGTGGGGTTTGGAGTGGGTGTGGGTTGTAGAGTGGGTGTAGGATGTGGAGTGGGTGTAAGGTGTGGGGTGTGGACCAGGTGTGGGGTGTGGAGTGGGTGTAAGGTGTGGAGTAGGTGTGGAGTGGAGTGGGTGTCGGGTGTGGAGTGGGTGTAAGGTGTGGGGTGTGGACCAGGTGTGGGGTGTGGAGTGGGTGTAAGGTGTGGAGGAGGTGTGGGGTGTGGAGTAGGTGTGGAGTGGAGTGGGTGTAAGGTGTGGAGTGGGTGTAAGGTGTGGAGTGGGTGTAAGGTGTGGAGTGGGTGTCAGGTGTGGAGTGGGTGTAAGGTGTGGAGTGGGTGTAAGGTGTGGAGTGGGTGTAAGGTGTGGAGTAGGTGTGGAGTGTGGAGTAGGTGTGGAGTGGAGTGGGTGTAAGGTGTGGAGTGGGTGTAAGGTGTGGAGTGGGTGTCAGGTGTGGAGTGGGTGTAAGGTGTGGAGTGGGTGTAAGGTGTGGAGTGGGTGTCAGGTGTGGAGTGGGTGTAAGGTGTGGAGTGGGTGTAAGGTGTGGAGTGGGTGTAAGGTGTGGAGTAGGTGTGGAGTGTGGAGTAGGTGTGGAGTGGAGTGGGTGTAAGGTGTGGAGTGGGTGTAAGGTGTGGAGTAGGTGTGGAGTGGGTGTGGAGTGTGGAGTGGGGTTTATCGTCGTGGTCAAGGGAGTAGTCGTTTCCTGGAGATGTTGTTATGGCGGGAAATGACGTTCTTTTAGGTTGTTTGGTCGTTTGTTATTGTAACTTGACATTTGTTTTGATGGGACACCAGTCGTTCCTTCATGTTATTGCAAATTGTCATTTTCCTATTCATATTTCAGGCTTGTAATTATCACAGATTTTCGGATTATTACTTTCAGGTTGCGATCATAACATTGGTTCTTATAGGTATTATCTTACTGTTATGGTAGGTTGATTATTGCTAGCTTATATTATAAAAAAAAAACATATATTTACAGGATTGACACATATCCTTCCCGAATATTGGGAGATGTCTACAGTAGTTTCACGGGATCAGTCGCCCGCATTACTTCCTCGTCAGATCGCTTTTTCTATCGTTCGTGCAATGTTACCATGTGAGAGCTACAGTGTAGCCATTGACCCTCTCCGGTTTGGACGTATGTTTTTCTCTCCAGCGTTTTTATATAAATACTGAGAAGAAAATGCTTAGCTTCTTTTCCGCTCAGTCAGAATGTAAATAGCATCAGATTGGGGAGGAGCAGTGTGGTTTCAGAAGTGGTAGAGGATGTGTGGATCAGGTGTTTGCTTTGAAGAATGTATGTGAGAAATACTTAGAAAACCAAATGGATTTGTATGTAGCATTTATGGATCTGGAGAAGGCATATGATAGAGTTGATAGAGATCCTCTGTGGAAGGTATTAAGAATATATGGTGTGGGAGGTAAGTTGTTAGAAGCAGTGAAAAATTTTTATCGAGGATGTAAGGCATGTGTGCGTGTAGGAAGAGAGGAAAGTGATTGGTTCTCAGTGAATGTCGGTCTGCGTTAGGGGTGTGTGGTGTCTCCATAGATGTTTAATTTGTTTATGGATGGGGTTGTTAGGGAGGTAAATGAAAGAGTTTTGAAGAGAGGGGCGAGTATGGAGTCTGTCGTGGATAAGAGTGCTTGGGAAGTGAGTCAGTTGGTGTTTGCTGATGATACAGCGATAGTGGCTAATTCATGTGAGAAACTGCAGAAGTTGGTGACTGAGTTTGGAAAAGTGTATGAAAGGAGAAAGTTCAAAGTATATCTGAATAAGATCAAGGTTATTAGGTCCAGCAGGGTTGAGGAACAAGTTAGCTGATTGCCGTTTCCCGCGTCAGCGAGGTAGCGCCAGGAAACAGACGAATAATGGCCCATCCGCTCATATAAACCTGTTGGAAAGGATTACAATTTTGCGCGTGATCAAGCATATTCCTATGAGACCACGGGGAAAATGAAACACGATAAGTTCCCAAGTGCACTTTCGTGTAATAATCACATCATCAGGGGAGACACAAGAAAAAGATGTAAGTCATTTGATATACAACGAAGAGACGTAGCTAGGATACGATTTGAGGACCTGATTCTGGCGTAGAGTTGGGGACCTGGTTCTGGGGTTGAGTTGAGGACCAGGATCTGGGGCAAAGTTGAGTTCCTGGTACTGCGGTAGAGTTCAGGACCTGGTTTTGGGGTAGAGTTAAGGACCTGGTTCTGAGGTAAAGTTGAGGATCTAGTTGTCGGTTAGAATTCAGGACCTGGTTCTGGGGCAGAGTTGAGGACCTGATTCTAGGGTAGTGTTGAGTACCTGGTTCTGGGGCTGAGTTGAGGACCTATTTCTGGGGTAGAGTTGAGGACCTGATTCTGCGATAGAGTTGAGGACCTGTTTCTGGGGCAGAGTTGAGGGTCTCGTTCTGAGGTGGAGTTGTGGACCTGGTTCTGGGGAAGAGTTGATGACCTGTTTCTGGTGTTGAGTTGAGGTCCTGGTTATGGGGTAGAGTTTAGTAACTGGTTCTGAGGTAGAGTTGAGGACCTGTTTCTGTGGCAGGGTTGAAGAGTTGGTTCTGAGGTAGAGGTGAGGACCTGGTTCTCGGGTAGAGTAGAAGACCTGGTTCTGGGGTACCGTTCTGGACCTGATTGTGGGGTTGAGTTGAGGACCTGTTTCTTGGGTAGTGTTGAGGACCTGGTTCTGGTGAAGAGTTGTGCACCTAGTTCTAGGACAGAGTTGAGGACCTGGATCCGGGTTAGAGTTGAGGACCTGGTTCTGTGGCAGAAATGAGGACCCGGTTCTGGGGTTGAGTTGAGGAAGTGCTTCTGTGGCAGAGTTGAGGACGTGGTTCTTGGGTAGAGTTCAGGACCTGGTCCTAGGGTAGAGTTGAGGACCTAGTTCTGAGGTAATGTTGAGGACCTAGTTCTGGGATAGAATTGAGAAACTGGTTCTGGGGCAGAGTTGAGGACATGGGTTTATGGCAGAGGTGAGGACCTGTTTCAGCAGTAGAGTTGAGAACCTGGTTCTGGGGTAGTGTTGAGTTCCTAGTTCTGGGGCAGAGTTGAGTACCTGATTTTGGGGTAGAGTTGAGAATCTGGTTTGGGGTAGTATTGAGGACCTGGTTCTGAGGCAGAGTTGAGGAACTGGCTCTGGGGTAGAATTGATGACCTGATTCTAGGATAGAGTTAAGGACCTGGTTCTGGGGTAGAGTTGAGGACCTGGTTCTGAGGTAAAGTTGAGGAACTAGTTCTCGGTTAGAATTGAGGACCTGGTTCTGGGGCAGAGGTGAGGAACTATTTCTGGGGTAGAGTTTAGGACCTGGTTTTGGGGTAGTGTTGAATTCCTGGTTCTCAACTCTACTCTAGTTTTGGACCTGGTTCTGTGGTAGAGCTGAGGACCTGGTTCTGCGGAAAACTTGAGGACCTAGTTCTTGGGTAGAATTGAGGACCTGGTTCTAGGGCCGAGTTGAGGACCTGATTCTGGGGTAGAGTTAAGGACCTGGTTCTCGGGCAGAGTTGAGGACCTGGTTCTGGGGCAGAGGTGAGGAACTATTTCTGGGGTAGAGTTTAGGACCTGGTTTTGGGGTAGTGTTGAATTCCTGGTTCTCAACTCTACTCTAGTTTTGGACCTGGTTCTGTGGTAGAGCTGAGGACCTGGTTCTGCGGAAAACTTGAGGACCTAGTTCTTGGGTGGAATTGAGGACCTGATTCTGGGGCCGAGATGAGGACCTGATTCTGGGGTACAGTTACGGACCTAGTTCTGGGGCAGAGGTGAGGACCTGGTTCTGGGGCAGAGGTGAGGAACTGTTTTTGGGGTAGAGTTTAGGACCTGGTTCTGGGGTAGAGTTGAGGTCCTGTTTCTGGGGCAGAGTTGCGGACCTGGTTCTGGGTCAGGGTTGAGGACTGGTTCTGTGGTTGAGTTGAAAATCTGGTTCTGGGGTAGAGTTGAGACCTTGTTCTTGGGTAGAGTTGAGGACCTGATTCTAGGGTAGCGTTAAGGACCTGGTTCTGGGGCAGAGTTGAGGACCTGTTTCTGGGGCAGAGGTGAGGAACTATTTCTGGGGTAGATTTTAGGACCTGGTTTTGGGGTAGTGCTCAATACCTGGTTCTGGGGTAGAGTTAGGGCCTGGTTCTGGGGCAGAGTAGAGGACCTGGTTTTGGGGCAGAGGTGGCGAAGTGTTTCTGGGGTAGAGTTTAGGACCTGGTTCTGGGGTAGTGTTCAATACCTGGTTCTGGGGTAGAGTTGAGGTCCTGGTTCTGGGTCAGAGTTGCGAACCTGGTTCTGGGTTAGAGTTGAGGACCTGGGTGTGGGGTAGAGCTGAGGACCTGGTTCTGGGGTAGAGTTGAGTACCTGGTTCTGATGTAGAGTTGAGGACCTGTTTCAGGCGTAGGGTTGAAGACTTGGTTCTGAGGTAGAGGTGAGGACCTGGTTCTGGGGTACCGTTGTGGACCTGATTCTGGGGTCGAGTTGAGAACCTGTTTCTGGGGCAGAGTTTAGGACCTTGTTCTGGGGTAGAGTTCAGGACCTGGTGCTGGGGTAGAGTTGAGGACCTGGTTCTGAGGTAAAGTTGAGGACCTGGTTCTAGGATAGAACTGAGTACCTGATTCTGGGATAGAGTTGAGGACCTGGTTCTGGGGCCGAGTTGAGGACCTGACTCTGGGGCAGAGTTAAGGACCTGGTTTTCGGACAAAGTTGAGGACATGGTTCTGGGGCAGAGTTAGGGCTTGGTTCTGTGTTAGAGTTGAGGACCTCGTTCTGAGGTAAAGTTGAGGACCTAGCTCTTGGGTAGAATTGAGGACCTGGTTCTGGGGCCGAGTTGAGGACATTGATTCTGAGGTCGAGTTAAGGACCTGGTTCTGAGGCAGAGTAGAGGACCTGGTTCTGGGGCAGAGGTGACGAACTGTTTCTGGGGTAGAGTTTAGGTCCTGGTTCTGGGGTAGAGTTAAGGTCCTGGCACTGGGGCAGAGCTTCCGACCTTGTTCTGGGTTAGAGTTGAGGACCTGGTTGTGGGGTAGAGTTGAGGACCTGGTTCTGGGGTAGAGTTGAGGACCTGGTTCTGGGTCAGGGTTGAGGACTGGTTCTAGGGTTGAATCTAAGAACTGGTTCTGAGATAGAGTTGAGGACCCTGTTCTGGGGTACAGTTGAGAACCTGGTTCTGGGTTAGTGTTGAGGACTGGTTCTGGGGTTGAGTTGAAGAATTGGTTCTGAGGTAGAGTTAAGGATCTGATTCTGGCGTAGAGTTGAGGACCTTTTTCTCGGGTTGAGTTGAGGACTAGGATCTAGGGCAAAGTTGAGTTCCTTATACTGCGGTAGAGTTCAGGACCTGGTTCTGGGGTAGAGGTGAGGACCTGGTTCTCGGGTAGAGTTAAGGACCTGGTTCTGAGGTAGAGTTGAGGACCTAGTTTTCGGTTAGAATTGAGGACATGGCTCTGGGGCAGAGTTGAGGACCTGATTCTGGGGTAGAGTTACGGATCTGGTTCTTGGGCAGAGTTAAGGACCTGGTTCTGGGGCAGAAGTGAGGACCTGTTTCTGGGGTAGAGTTTAGGACCTGGTTCTGGGGTAGAGTTGAGGTCCTGGTTCTGGGGCAGAGTTGCGGACTTGGTTCTGGGTTAGAGTTAAGGACCTGGTTCTGGGGCAGAGTAGAAGACCTGGTTCTTGGGCAGAGGTGAAGAACTGTTTCTGGCGTAGAGTTTAGGACCTGGTTGTGGGGTAGAGTTGAGGTCCTTGTTCTGGGGCAGAGATGCGGACCTGGTTCTGAGTTAGAGTTGAGCACCTGGCTCACGGGAAAAATTGTGGACCTGGTTCTGGTGTTGAGTTGAGGACCTCGTTCTGGGGTAGCGTTGAGTACCTGGTTCCGAGGTAGAGTTGAGGACCTGTTTCTGGGCAGGGTTGTAGACTTGGTTCTGAGGTGGAGTTGTGGACCTGGTTCTGGGGAAGAGTTGATGACCTGTTTCTGGTGTTGAGTTGAGGACCTCGTCTTAGGGTAGAGTTGCGTACCTGGTTCTGATGTAGAGTTGAGGACCTGTTTCTGGGGCTGGGTTGAAGACTTGGTTCTGAGGTAGAGGTGAGGACCTGGTTTTCGGGTAGAGTTGAGGACCTGGTTCTGGGGTACCGTTGTGGACCTGATTCTGGGGTCGAGTTGAGGACCTGTTTCTGGGGTAGAGTTGAGGACCTGGTTCTGTGGTAGAATTGAAGACTTGGTTCTGAGTTTGAGTTGAGGAAGTGCTTCTGTGGCAGAGTTGAGGGCCTGGTTCTGGGGCAGAGTTGAGGACGTGGTTCTGAGATAGAGTGCAGGACCTGGTTCTGGGGTAGAGTTGAGGACCTGGTTCTGAGGTAAAGTTGAAGACCTAGTTCTCGTATGAATTGAGGACCTGGTTCTGAGGCAGAGTTGAGGTCCTGAATATAGGATAGAGTTCAGGATCTGCTTCTGGGGCAGAGTTGAGGACATGGTTTTGAGGCAGAGGTGAGGACCTGTTTCTGCGGTAAAGTTGAGAACCTGGTTCTGGGGCAGTGTTGAGTTCCTGGTTCTTAGGCATAGTTGAGTACCTGATTTTGGGGTAGAGTTGAGAATCTGGTTTAGGGTAGTATTGAGGACCTGGTTCTGAGGCAAAGTTGAGGATCTGGTTCTAGGGTAGAATTGAGGACCTGATTCTGTGATAGGGTTGACGACTTGGTTCTGGGGTAGAGTTCGAATTGAGGACCTGATTCTGTGATAGAGTTGACGACTTGGTTTTGGGGTAGAGTTGAGGACCTGATTTTGGGGCAAAGGTGAGGAACTATTTCTGGGGTAGAGTTTAGGACCTGGATTTTGGGTAGTGTTGAATTCCTGGTTCTGGGGTAGAGTTAGGGCCTGGTTCTGTGGTAGAATTCAAGACTGATTCTGAGGTAAAGTTGAGGACCTAGGTCTTGGGTAGAATTGAGGACCTGGTTCTGGGGCCGAGTTGAGGACCTGATTCTGGGGTAAAGTTGAGAACCTGGTTCTGGGGCAGAGTTGAGGACCTGGTTCAGGGGCAGGGGTGACGAACTGTTTCTGGGGTAGAGTTAAGGACCTGGTTTTGGGGTAGTGTTGAATTCCTGGTTCTGGGGCCGAGTTGAGGACCTAGTTTTGGGGCCGAGTTGAGGACCTAGTTTTGGGGCCGAGTTGAGGACCTGGTTCTGCGGCAGAGTTAAGGACCTGGTTCTGGGGCAGAGTTGAGGACCTGGTTCTGGTGCAGAGGGGACGATCTGTTTCTGGGGTAGAGTTTAGGACCTGGTTTTGGGGGTAGAGTTGAATTCTGGTTCTGGGGTAGAGTTGAGGTCCTGGTTCTGGGGCAGAGGTGAGGAACCTATTTCTGGGATAGAGTTTAGGACCTGGTTTTGGGGTAGAGTTGAATTCCTGGTTCTGGGGTAGAGTTGAAAACCTGGTTCTGTGGTAGAGTTGAGGACCTGGTCTGGGGTAGAGTTGTGGACCGGATTTTGGGGTTGAATTGAGGGCCTGATTCTGGGCTAGAGTTGAGGACTTGGTTCTGAGGTGGAGTTGTGGACCTGGTTTTTGGGAAGAGTTGAGAACCTGATTCTCGTGTTGAGTTGAGGACATCGTTCTGGGGTAGAGTTAAGTGCCTGGTTCTGTGGCAGAATTGAGGACTTGGTTCTAAGTTTGAGTTGAGGAAGTGCTTCTGTGGCAGAGTTGAGGACCTTGTTCTGGGTTAGAGTTGAGGACCTGGTTCTGGAGGGAGCTCTGAACTTGATTCTGAGTTAAAGTGTAGGACCTGTTTCTAGGGCAGAGTTGAGGACCTGAATATGGGATAGAGTTCGGGACCTGCTTCTGCGGCAGTTGAGGACATGGTTTTGAGGCAGAGGTGAGGACCTGTTTCTGCGGTAAAGTTGAGAACCTGGCTCTGGGGTAGTGTTGAGTTCTGGTTCTGGGCAGAGTTGAGTACCTGATTTTGGGGGTAGAGTTGAGAATCTGGTTTAGGGATAGTATTGAGGACCTGGTTCTGAGGCAAAGTTGAGGATCTGGTTCTAGGGTAGAATTGAGGACCTGATTCTGTGATAGGGTTGACGACTTGGTTCTGGGGTAGAGTTCGAATTGAGGACCTGATTCTGTGATAGAGTTGACGACTTGGTTTTGGGGTAGAGTTGAGGACCTGATTTTGGGGCAGAGGTGAGGAACTATTTCTGGGGTAGAGTTTAGGACCTGGATTTTGGGTAGTGTTGAATTCCTGGTTCTGGGGTAGAGTTAGGGCCTGGTTCTGTGGTAGAATTCAAGACTGATTCTGTGGTAAAGTTGAGGACCTAGGTCTTGGGTAGAATTGAGGACCTGGTGCTGGGGCCGAGTTGAGGACCTGATTCTGGGGTAAAGTTGAGAACCTGGTTCTGGGGCAGAGTTGAGGACCTGGTTCAGGGGCAGGGGTGACGAACTGTTTCTGGGGTAGAGTTAAGGACCTGGTTTTGGGGTAGTGTTGAATTCCTGGTTCTGGGGCCGAGTTGAGGACCTAGTTTTGGGGCCGAGTTGAGGACCTAGTTTTGGGGCCGAGTTGAGGATCTGGTTCTGCGGCAGAGTTAAGGACCTGGTTCTGGGGCAGAGTTGAGGACCTGGTTCTGGTGCAGAGGGGACGATCTGTTTCTGGGGTAGAGTTTAGGACCTGGTTTTGGGGTAGAGTTGAATTCCTGGTTCTGGGGTAGAGTTGAGGTCCTGGTTCTGGGGCAGAGGTGAGGAACTATTTCTGGGATAGAGTTTAGGACCTGGTTTTGGGGTAGAGTTGAATTCCTGGTTCTGGGGTAGAGTTGAAAACCTGGTTCTGTGGTAGAGTTGAGGACCTGGTCTGAGGTAGAGTTGAGGACCTGGTCTGGGGTAGAGTTGTGGACCGGGTTTTGGGGTTGAATTGAGGGCCTGATTCTGGGCTAGAATTGGGGACTTGGTTCTGAGGTGGAGTTGTGGACCTGGTTTTTGGGAAGAGTTGAGAACCTGATTCTCGTGTTGAGTTGAGGACATCGTTCTGGGGTAGAGTTAAGTGCCTGGTTCTGTGGCAGAATTGAGGACTTGGTTCTAAGTTTGAGTTGAGGAAGTGCTTCTGTGGCAGAGTTGAGGACCTTGTTCTGGGTTAGAGTTGAGGACCTGGTTCTGGAGGGAGCTCTGAACTTGATTCTGAGTTAAAGTGTAGGACCTGTTTCTAGGGCAGAGTTGAGGACCTGAATATGGGATAGAGTTCGGGACCTGCTTCTGCGGCAGTTGAGGACATGGTTTTGAGGCAGAGGTGAGGACCTGTTTCTGCGGTAAAGTTGAGAACCTGGCTCTGGGGTAGTGTTGAGTTCCTGGTTCTGGGACAGAGTTGAGTACCTGATTTTGGGGTAGAGTTGAGAATCTGGTTTGGGATTATACTGAGGACCTGGTTCTGAGGCAAAGTTGAGGATCTGGTTCTGGGGTAGAATTGAGGACCTGATTCTTGGATAGAGTTAAGGACCTGGTTCTTGGGTAGAGTTGAGGACCTGGTTCTGAGGTAAAGTTGAGGACCTAGGTCTCTGGTAGAATTGAGGACCTGGTTCTGGGACCGAGTTGAGGACCTGATTCTGGGTTAGAGTTAAGGACTTGGTTCTGGGGCAGAGTTGAGGACCTGGTTCTAGGGCAGAGTTGAGGACCTGGTTCTGGGGCAGAGGTGAGTAACTATTTCTGGGGTAGAGTTTATGACCTGGTTTTGGGGTAGTGTTTAATTCCTGTTTCTGGGGTAGTGTTGAATTCCTGTTTCTGGGATAGAGTTACGGCCTGGTTTTGTGGTAGAGTTGAGGACTGGCTCTGAGGTAAAGTTGAGGACCTAGTCCCGGGTAGAATTAAAGACCTGGTTCTGGGGCCAAGTAAAGGACCTGATTCTGGGGTAGAGTTAAGGACCTGGTTCTGGGGCAGAGTTGAGGACCTGGTTCTGGGGCAGAGGTGATGAACTGTTTCTGGGGTAGAGTTTAGGACCTGGTTTTGGGGTAGTGTTGAATTCCTGGTTCTGGGGTAGAGTTGAGGACCTGGTTCTGTGTTAGAGTTGAGGACCTGGTCTGGGGTAGAGTTCAGGACCTGGTTCTGTGGTTTAATTAAGGGTCTGGTTCTGGGGTAGAGTTGAGTATCTGGTTCTGAGGTGGAGTTGTGGACCTGGTTTTGGGGAAGAGTTGAGAACCTGATTCTGGTGTTGAGGACCTGGTTCTGGGGAAGAGTTAAGTACCTGGTTCTGTGGTAGAGTTGAAGTCCTGTTTCTAGGGCAGGGTTGAAGACTTGGTTCTGAGGTAGAGGTGAGGACGTGGACCTAGTGGAGAGCTGAGGACCTGGTTCTGGGGTAGAAATGAGTACCTGATTCTGGGATAGAGTTAAGGACCTGCTTCTAGGGTAGAGTTGAGGACCTGGTTCTGAGGTAAAGCTAAGGACCTGGTTCTGGGGCAGAGTTGAGGACCTGGTTCTGGGGCAGAGATGAGGAACTCCTTCTGGGGTAGAGTTTAGGACCTGGTTTTGGGGTAGTGTTGAATTCCTGGTTCTGGGGTAGAGTTAGGGTCTGGTTCTGTGGTAGAGTTGAGAACCTGGTTCTGGGGTAGTGTTGAGGACCTGGTTCTGGGGTAGTGTTGAGGACCTGGTTCTGGGGTAGAGATGTGGAACTGGTTCTGGGGTAGAGTTGAGGACCTGGTTCTGGGGTAGAGTTGAGGACCTGTTTCTGGAAGGAGCTCTGGACTTGATTCTGAGTTAGAGTGTAGGACCTGTTTCTAGGGCAGAGTTAAGGACCGGGTCTGGGGTAGAGTTGAGGACCTAGTTCTAGGTTACAGTTGAGCACCTGGTTCTGGGGTTGAGTTGAGTTTCTGATTTTGGGGCAGAGTTGAGAACTTGGTTCTGGGATTGAGTTGAGGTCTTTTTTCTGGGGTTGAGTTTAGGGCCTAGTTCTAGGGTAGAGTTGAGGACCTGTTTCTGAGGCAGACTCGAGGACCTGGTTCTGGGGCAGAGTTGAGGACTTGGTTGTGATGTAGAATTGATTACCTGGTTTTGGGGCGGAGTTGAGGACGTGGTTGTAGGGTAGAGGTGAGGATTTGATTTGGGGGTAGTGTTTAGGACCTGGTTCTGGGGCAGAGTTGAGGACCTGGTTGTGAGGTAGAGTTGAGGACCTGGTTCTGGGGTACAATTGAGGATCTGATTCTGGGGTAAAGTTGAGGAACTGGTTCTGTGGTTGAGTTGAGGACCTGGTTCTGGGGTAGAGTTGAGGACGTGATTCTGAGGTAGAGTGTAGGACCTGTTTCTGGGGCAGAGTTGAGGACCTGGTTCTGGGGTAGAGTTGAGAACCTGATTCTAGGGTTGCGTTGAGGACCTGATTCTGTGTCAGAGTTGAGGACCTGATTTTAGGATGAAGTTGAGTAACTGGTTCTTAGTTAGGGTTGAGGACCTTGTTCTGGGGTTGAGTGAGGACCAGGTGTTGGTGTACAGTTAAGGACCTGGTTCTGGGGCAGAGCTCAGGACCTGGTTCCAGGGCATATCTCAAGACCTGGTACTGGGGTAGAGTTCAGGACCTGGTTTTGGGGCAGAGCTGAGGACTTGGTTGTGAGGTAGAGTTGATTACATGGTTTTGGGGCGGAGTTGAGGACCTTGTTCTGGGGTAAAGTTGACGACTTGATTTTGGGGTAGTGTTTCGGACCTGGTTCTGGAGCAGACTTGAGGACCTGGTTCTGGGGTAGAGTTGAGGACCTGGTTCTGGGGAAGACTTCAGGACTTGATTTTGGGGTAGTGTTTACTATTTGCTTCTGGGGCAGAGTTGAGGACCTGGTTCTGGGGCAGAGTTGAGGACCTGGTTCTGGGGTAGAGTTCAGGACCTGATTCTGAGGTAGAGTCTAGGATCTGTTTCTAGGGCAGAGTTGAGGACCTGGGTTTGGGGTAGAGTTTAGGACCTGGTCCTGGGTTACAGTTGAGTACCTGGTTCTATGGTTGAATTGAGTTTCTGATTTTGGGGCAGAGTTGAGGACTTGGTTATGGGGTTGAGTTGAGGTCCTGGTTCTGGGGTTAAGTTTAGGGCCTAGTTCTGGGGCAGAGTTGAGGACCTGTTTCTAGGGCAGACTCGAGGACTTGGTTCTGGGGCAGAGTTGAGGACTTCGTTGTGATGTAGAGTTGATTACCTGGTTTTGGGGCGGAGTTGAGGACCTGGTTGTTTGGTATGGGTGAGGACTTGATTTTGGGGTAGTGTTTAGGACCTGGTTCTGGGGCAAAGTTGAGGACCTGGTTCTGGGGTAGAGTTGAGGACCTTGTTCTGGGGTACAGTTGAGGCTGTGGTTCTAGGGTAAAGTTGAGGAACTGGTTCTGTGGTAGAGTTGAGGACCTGGTTCTGGGGTAGAGTTGAGGACCTGATTCAGAGGTGGAGTGTAGGACCTGTTTCTGGCGCAAAGTTGAGGACTTGGTTCTTGGCTATAGTTGAGAATCTGGTTCTGGGGTGGAGTTTTGGACCTTGTTCTGAAGTAGAGTTGAGGTTCTGGTTCTTGGGAAGAGTTGAGGACCTGGTTCTTGGGTAGAGTTGAGGACCTGTTTTTGGGGAGGAGTTGAGGACCTGATTTTGGGGTTGAGTTGAGGACCTGGTTCCGAGATAAAGTTGGATACCTGGTTCTGGGGTAGCGTTAAGGACCTGGTTCTGGCGTAGAGTTGAGGATTTGTTTCTGGGGTACCTATGAGGACATGACTTGATATTGGGGTAGTGTTTCGGACCTGGTTGTGGATCAGACTTGAGAACCTGGTTCTGGGTTAGAGTTGTGGACCTGGCTCTAGGGCAGACTTGAGGACCTGGTTCTAGGGTTGAGTTGAGGACCTGATTCTGGCGTGGAGTTGAGGACCTGTTTCTGGGTTACCTATAAGGACATAACTCTTGGGTAGAGTTGCGGACCTGGTTCTGGGGTAGAATTGTGGACCTGGTTCTAGGGCAGAGTTGAGGACGTGGTTCTGGGGTAGAGTTGAGGACCTGGTTTTGGGGTTCAGTGTAGGACCTGATTCTTGTAAAAAGTGTTGAGGACCTGTTTCTGGGGTAGAGTTGAGGACATGGTTCTTGGGCAGAGCTGTGGACCTGGCTGTGGGGTAGAGTTAAGCAACTGGTTCTGGAGCAGAGTTGCGGACCTGGTTCTGGGCCAAAGTTGAGGAACTGTTTCTGGGGTAGAGTTGAGGACCTAGTTTTGGGGTAGGGTTGAGGACCTTGTTCTAGGGTTGAGTTGAGGGCTTCGTTCTGGGGTAGAGTTGAGGATTTTGTCGTGGGGTTCAGTTGAGGACCTGGTTCTGGGACATAGTTGAGGACCTGGTTCTGAGACAGAGTTGAGGACCTGGTTCTGAGGTAGAGTTGAGGACCTGGTTCTTGGGCAGAGTTTAGGACATGGCTGTGGGCAGAGTTGATGACCTGATTCTTAGGTAGAATGTAGGACCTGTTTCTAGGGCAAAGTTGAGGACCCGGTTCTGAGGTTGAGTTGAGGACTTGGTTCTGGGGTAGAGTTGAGGACACTTATCTGGGATTCAGTCGAGGACTTTGTTTTGGGACATAGTTGAGGACCTGTTTCTGGGGTAGAGTTGACGACTTGTTTCTGGGGCAGAGCTGAGGACCTGTTTCTGGGGTTGAGTTGAAGAACTGGTTCTGGGGTAGAGTTCAGGACCTGGTTCTGGGATTGAGGACCTGGTTCTCGGGCAGAGTTGAGGACCTGGTTCTGGGGTAGAGCTGAGTACCTGTTTCTTCGGTGGAGTTGAGGACATGGTTTTGGGGCAGAGTTGAGGACCTGGGTTTGGGGTAGAGTTAAGGACCTGGTTTTGGAGCAGAGGACCTAGTTCTGGGTTACAGTTGAGTACCTGGTTCTGGGGTTGAGTTCAGTTTATGATTTTAGGGCAGAGTTGAGGACTTCAGGACATGATTTTGGGTAGTGTTTAGTAACTGGTTCTGAGGCAGAGTTGAGGTTCTGGTTCTGGGGTTGAGTTTAGGGCCTAGTTCTGGGTCAGAGTTGAGGACCTATTTCTGGGACAGACTCGAGGACCTGGTTCTGGGGCAGAGTTGAGGACTTGGTTGTGAGGTAGAGTTGATTACCTTGTTTTGAGGCGGAGTTGAAGACCTGGTTCTGGGGTAGAGGTGCGGATTTGATTTTGAGGTAGTGTTTAGGACCTTGTTCTTGTGTAGAGTTGAGGACCTGGTTCTGGGGTTGACTTGATGACTTGGTTCTGGGGAAGAGTTGAGGACCTGATTCTGGGGTAGATTTCAGTACCTGCTTTAGGGGTAGAGTTGAGGATCTAGAGTTGAGTTGAGAACATGGTTCTGGGGCAGAGCTGAGGACCTGACTCTGGAGTTAAGGACCTGGTTCTGGAGTAAAGTTAAGGACTTGATTTTGGGGTTCAGTTGAGACTTTTGTTCTGGGGCAGAGTTGAGGACCTGTTTCTGGGGTTGAGTTGAGGAACTGGTTCTGGGGTAGAGTTCAGGACCTGCTTCTGGGATTGAGGACCTGGTTCTGAGGAAGAGTTGAGGACCTGGTTTTGGGGTAGTATTGAGGACCTGTTTCAGGGGCATTTTTGAGGACCTGAATTGGGGGAAGAATTGAGGACCTGCTTCTGGCGCAGAGTTCAGGACATGGTTCTGGGACAGAGTTGAGTAACTGTTTCTGGGGCTCAGTTGAGGACCTGGTTCTTGGGTAAAGTTGATGACTTGGCTCTGGGGTATAATTAAGGACCTGGTTCTGTGGTAGAGTTCAGGGACTGGTTGTAGGGCAGAGTTGAGGACCTGGTTCTGGGGTAGAGTTAAGGACCTGGTTCTGGGGTTGCGCTGAGGACCTGGTTCTGCGTCATAGTTGAGTACCTGGTTCTAGGATGAAGTTGAGTATCTTGTTCCAGGTTAGGGTTGAGGACCTGGTTCTGGGGTACAGTTGTGTACCTGGTTCTGGGGCAGAGCTGAGGATTTGATTCTACGGGAGACTTGAGGAACTGATTCTGAGGTAGAGATGTGTACCTGATTCTGGGTAAGAGTTGAGGACCTGGATCTAGGGTACAGTTGAGGACCTGGTTTTGGGATAGTAATGAAGACCCGTTTCTGGGGCAGTGTTAAGGAACTGAATCATAGGAAGAGTTGAGGACCCGCTTCTGGGTCGGAAATGAGGACCTGGATCTGGGGTAGAGTTGAGGACCTGAATCTGGGGTAGAATTGAGAACCTGGTTCTGGGGTTGCATTGTGGACCTGGTTCTGCGTCAGAGTTGAGGACCTGGTTCTAGGATGAAGTTGAGTACCTGGTTACAGGGTAGGGTTGACGACCTGGTTCTGGGGCAGATTTGAGGACCTGGTTCTGGGGTTGAGGTGAGGACCTGGTTCTGGGTCTGAGTTGAGGACCTGTGTCCGGGGTAGAGTTGAGGACCTGGTTTTGTGGTAGAGTTAAGGACCTGGTTCTGTGGTAGAGTTGAGGACCTGGTTCTAGAGTTGCGCTGACGACCTGGTTTTACGTTAGAGTTGAGGACCTGGTTCTAGAGATGAGCTGAGGACCTGGTTCTGGGTCAGAGTTGAGGACCTGGTTCTGGGTTAGAGTTGAGGACCTGGTTTTGGGGTAGAGTTGAGTACATGGTTCTGGGATTGAGTTAAGGACATGGCTCTGGGGTAGAATCGTGGACCTGGTTCTGGGGTAGAGCCGTGGACCTGGTTCTGTGAGAGAGTTGAGGACCTGGTCCTGGGGTAGAGTTGAGGACCTATTTCTGGGGCAGAGTTTACGACCTGGTTCTGGGGTAGAGTTGAGGACCTGGGTCTAGGGTAGAGTCTCGGACCTGGTTATGGGGTAGAGTTGAGGACCTGTTTCTGGGTTAGAGTTGAGAACCTATTTCTGGGGCAGAGTTTACGACCTGGTTCTGGGGTAGAGTTGAGGACCTATTTCCGTAGCAGAGTTTAGGACCTGTTTGTGGGGTAGAGTTGAGTATCTCGTTCTGTAGCATAGCTGAGGACCTGGATTTTGGGGTTGATTTGAAGTAATGGTTCTGGAGTAGATTAGTGGACCTGGATCTGGGGTAGAGTTAAGGACCTGTTTCTGGGGTAGAGAACCTGATTCTGTTGTTGCGTTGAGGACCTGGTTCTGTGTCATAGATGAGTACCTGGTTCTAGGATGAAGTTGAGTACCTTGTTTCAGGTTAGGGTTGAGGATCTGGTTCTGGGGTTGAGATGAGGACCTGGTTCTGGTGTACCGTTAAGGACCTGGTTCTGGGGCAGACCTCAGGACCTGGTTCTGGGGTAGAGTTGAGGACCTGGCTCTGTGGTAGAGTTGAGAACCTGGTTTTGGGGCAGGGTTGAGTTTTGGTTGTGAGGTAGAGTTGTTTACATGGTTTTGCGGCGGAGTTGAGGACCTGTTCTGGAGTAGAGTTGAGGACTTGATTTTGGGGTAGTGTTTCGGACCTGGTTCTGAGGTAGAGTTGAAGACCTATTTCTGGAGCAGAGTTTAGGACCTGGATCTGGGGTAGAGTTGAGGACCTCGTTCTGTAGCATAGTTGAGGACCTGGTTTTAGGGTCGATTTGAAGAACTGGTTCTGTGGTAGATTAGAGGACCTGGATCAGATGTAGAGTTGAGGACCTCGTTCTGTAGCATAGTTGAGGACCTGGTTTTAGGGTCGATTTGAAGAACTGGTTCTGTGGTAGATTAGAGGACCTAGATCAGATGTAGAGTTGAGGACCTGGTCTGGGGTAGAGTTGAGAACCTGGTTCTGTGGTTGCATTGAGGACCTGGTTCTTCGGATCTGGTTCTGAGGATCTGGTTCTAGGATGACTTTGGGTACCTGGTTCCAGGTTAGGGTTGAGGAACTTTTTCTGGGGTTGAGTTGAGGACCTGGTGTTGGTGTACAGTTAAGGACCTGGTTCTGGGGCAGAGCTCAGGACCTAGTTCTGGGACAGAGTTGAGGACCTGGCTCTGCAGTAGAGTTGGGGACCTGGCTCTGCAGTAGAGGTGAGGACATGGTTTTGGGTCAGAGTTGAGGACTTGGTTCTGGGGTTGAGTTGAGGTCCTTGTTCTGGGGTTGAGTTTAGGGCCTAGTTATGGGGCAGGCTCGAGGACCTGGTTCTTGTGCAGAGTTGAGGACTTGGTTGTGAGGGAGAGTTGATTACATGGTTTTGGGGCGGAGTTGAGGACCTGGTCTGGGTTAGAGTTGAGGACTTGATTTTGGGGTAGTATTTAGGACCTGGTTCTGGGGCATAGTTGAGGACCTGGGTCTGGGGCAGAGTTGAGAACCTGGGTCTGGGGTAGAGTTCAGAACTTCATTCTGATGTAGAGTGTAGGACCTGTTTCTGGGGGCAGAGTTGAGGACCAGGGTCTGGGGTAGAGTTGAGGACCTGGTTCTGGGTTACAGTTGAGTGCCTGGTTCTGGGGTTGAGTTGAGTTTCTGATATTGGGGCAATGTTGAGGACTTGGTTCTGGGGTTGAGTTGAGGTCCTTGTTCTGGGGTTGAGTTTAGGGCCTAGTTATGGGGCAGACTCGAGGACCTGGTTCTTGTGCAGAGTTGAGGACTTGGCTGTGAGGTAGAGTTGATTACCTTGTTTTGAGGCGGAGTTGAGGACCTGTTTGTGGGGTAGAGTTGAGGACTTGATTTTGGGTAGTGTTTAGGACCTGTTCTGGGTCAGAGTTGAGGACCTGGTTCCTGTGTAGAGTTAGGTACCTGGTTCTTGGGTGGAGTTGAGGACCTGGTTCTGGGGTTGAGTTGAGGACCTGTTTTTGGGGAAGAGTTGAGGACTTGGTTTTGGGGTTGAGTTGAGGACCTGGTTCTGGGGCAGAGTTGAGGACTTGGTTCTGGGTTTCAGTTGAGGACCTAGTTCTGGGTCTGAGTTGAGGACCTGTGTCTGGGGTAGAGTTGAGGGCCTGGTATTGTGGTAAAGTTAAGGACCTGGTTCTGTGGTAGAGCTGAGAACCTGGTTTTAGGGCAGCTTGAGGATCTGTTTCTGGGGTAGTTTGAGGTCCTGTTTCTAGGGTAGATTTGAGTACTTGGTTCTGGGGAAGAGTTCACGATCTGGTTCTAGGATATAGTTGAGGACCTGGTTTTAGGGTTGAGTTGAAGACCTGGTTCTGGGTCAGAGTTGAGGACTTGGATCTGGGCCAGAGTTAAGGACCTGGTTTTGGGGTAGAGTTGAGTACCTTGTTCTGGGATAGAGTTAAGGACATGGTTCTGGGGTAGAATCGTGGACCTGGTTCTGGGAGAGAGTTGAGGACCTGTTTGTGGGGTAGAGTTGAGAACCTGGTTTGGGGTAGAGTCGTAGACCTAGTTCTGGGGTAGAGTTGAGGACCTGGTTCTGGGGTAGAGTTAAGGACATGGTTCTGGGGTAGAGTCGTGGACCTGGCTCTGGGAGAGAGTTGAGGACCTGTTTGTGGGGTAGAGTTGAGAACCTGGTTCTAGGGTAGAGTCGTGGACCTGGTTCTGGGGTAGAGTTGAGGACCTGGATCTAGGGTAGAGTTGAAGACCTTGTTCTGTAGCATAGTTGAGGACCTGGTTTTTGGGTTGATTTGAAGAACTGGTTCTGTGGTAGATTAGAGAATATGGATCTGGGGTAGAGTCGAGGACCTGGTTCTGGGGTAGAGTTAAGAACCTGGTTCTGGGGTTGCGCTGAGGACCTGGTTCTGCGTCATAGTTGAGTACCTGGTTCTAGGATGAAGTTGAGTATCTTGTTCCAGGTTAGGGTTGAGGACCTGGTTCTGGGGTACAGTTGTGTACCTGGTTCTGGGGCAGAGCTGAGAACTTGATTCTACGGGAGACTTGAGGAACTGATTCTGAGGTAGAGATGTGTACCTGATTCTGGGTAAGAGTTGAGGACCTGGATCTAGGGTACAGTTGAGGACCTGGTTTTGGGATAGTAATGAAGACCCGTTTCTGGGGCAGTGTTAAGGAACTGAATCATGGAAAGAGTTGAGGACCCGCTTCTGGGTCGGAAATGAGGACCTGGATCTGGGGTAGAGTTGAGGACCTGAATCTGGGGTAGAATTGAGAACCTGATTCTGGGGTTGCGTTGTGGACCTGGTTCTGCGTCAGAGTTGAGGACCTGGTTCTAGGAGGAAGTTAAGTACCTGGTTACAGGGTAGGGTTGAGGACCTAGTTCTGGGGTTAAGTTGACGACCTAGTTCTGGGGTAGAGTTGAGGACCTGGTTATGGGGCAGATTTGAGGACCTTGTTCTGGGATTGAGTTGAGGACCTGGAACTGGGATAGAGTTGAGGACCTGGTTCTGGGGTAGAGTTGAGTAACTGTTTCTGGGACAGAGTTGAGGACTTCGTTCTGGGGTAGAGTTAAGTACCTGGTTTTGGGGCAGATTTGAGAACTAGGTTCCGGGGTTGAGTTGAGGACATGGTTCTGAGACAGAGTTGAGGACCTGCTGCTGGGGCAGAGTTGGGGATCTAGTTATGGGGAAGATTGAGGACCTGGTTTTGGGGTAGAGTTGATGACCTGGTTCCGGGCCAGAGTTGAGGACCTGGTTCTGGGGGAAAGATGTGGACCTGGTTCTGGGTTAGAGTTGATTACGTTCGTCTGGGGGAGAGTTGAGGACCTAGTTCTGGGAAAGAGTTAAGGACCTGGTTCTGGGGCAGAGTTGAGGACCTGGTTCGGGGGTAGAGTTGAGTGCCTGATTCTTGGGTGGAGTTGAGGACTGGTTCTAGGGTAGAATTGAAGACTTGGTTCTGGGGTTACAGTTGAGTACCTGGTTCTGGGGCAGAACTGAGGACCTGTTTCTGGTGCAGAGTTAAGGACCTGGTTCTTGGGTAGAGTTGAGGACCTGGCTCTGGGGTTGAGTCGAGGATCTGTTTCTGTAGCATAGTTGAGGATCTGGTTTTGGGGTTGATTTGAAGAACTGGTTGTGTGGTAGATTAGAGGACTTGGATCTGGGGCAGAGTCGAGGACCTGGCTCTGGGGTAGAGTTGAGAACCTGGTTTTGGGGTTGCGTTGAGGACCTGGTTCTGCGCCATAGTTGAGTACCTGGTACTAGGATTAAGTTCAGTACCTCGTTCCAGGTTAGGGTTGAGGACCTGGTTCTGGGGCAGAGTTGAGGACCTGGCTCTGTGATAGAGTTGAGGTCCTGGTTTTGGGGCAGAGTTGAGGTCTTGGTTGTGAGGTAGAGTTTATTACATGGTTTTGGGGCGGAGTTGAGGATGTGGTCTGGGGTAGAGTTGAGGACCTGGTTCTAGGGTAGAGTTGAGGACTTGATTTTGGGGTTGTATTTAGGACCTGGTTCTGGGACAGAGTTGAGGACCTGGATCTGGGGCAGAGTTAAGGACCTGCTTCTGGGGTAGAGTTCAGGACCTGATTCTGGGGTAGAGTTTAGGACTTGTTTCTAGGGCAGAGTTGAGGACCTAGGTGTGGGGTAGAGTTGAGGACCTGGTTCTGGGTTACAGCTGAGTACCTGGTTCTGATGTTGAGTTCAGTTTCTGATTTCGGGGCAGAGTTTAGGACTTGTTTTTAGGGTTGAGTTGAGGTCCTTGTTCTGGGGTTGAGTTTACGGCCTAGTTCTGGGGCAGAGTTGAGATCCTGTTTCTGGGACAGACTCGAGGACCTGGTTCTTCAGCAGAGTGGAGGACGTGGTTGTGAGGTAGAGTTGATTACTTTTTTGGGGGGTGGAGTTGAGGACCTGATTGTGGGGTAGATGTGAGGACTTGATTTCGGGGTAGTGTTTAGGACCTGTACTGGGGCAGAGTTGAGGACCTGTTTATGGGGTAGGGTTAAGGTCCTGGTTCTGGGGTACAGTTGAGGATCTGGTTCTGGGGTAAAGTAGAGGACCTGGTTCTGGGGTAGAGTTGAGGACCTGATTCTGAGGTAGAGTGTAAGACCTGTTTCTGGTGCAGAGTTGAGGACCTGGTTCTGGGGTATAGTTAAGGACCTAGTTCAGGGGTGGATTATTTTACCTGGGTCTGGGGTAGAGTTGAGGATCTGGTTCTGGGGCAGAGTTGAGGACCTGGTTCTTGGGTAGAGTTGAGGATCTGCTTCTGGGGAGGAGTTGAGGCCCTGGTTCTAAGGTAGAGTTGATTACCTGGTTCTGGGGGAGAGTTGAGGACCTAGTTTAGGGGAAGAGTTGAGGACCTGGTTCTGGGACAGAGTTGAGGACCTGGTTCTTGGGCAGAGTTGAGGACCTGCTTCTGGGGCAGAGTTGAGGACCTGGCTTTGGGATAGAGTTAAGGACCTCGTCTTTGGGTACAGTTGAGCATCTGGAGTAGAGTTGTGGACCTGTTTCTGGGTTAGAGTTGAGGACTTGATTTTGGGGAAGTGTTTAGGATCTGTTTCTGGGGCACAGTTGAGGACCTGGGTCTGGGGTAGAGTTGAGGACCTGGTTCTGGGTTACAGTTGAGTACCTGGTTCTGGGGTTGAGTTGAGTTTCTGATTTTGGGGCAAAGTTGAGAACTTGGTTCTGGTGTTGAGTTGATGTCTTGCTTCTGGGGTTGAGTTTAAGGCCTAGTTCTGGGGCAGAGTTCAGGTCCTGATTCTGGGGGCAGAGTCGAGGACTTGATTCTTGGGCAGAGTTGAGGACTTGGTTGTGAGGTAGAGTTGATTACACGGTTTTGGGGTGGAGTTGAGGACGTGGTTTGGGGTAGAGTTGAGGACCTGGTTCTGGGGAAAAGTTGAGGACTTGATTTTGGGGTTGTATTTAGGACCTGGTTCTGGGGCAGAGTTGAGGACCTAGATCTGGGGCAGAGTTAAGGACCTGCTTCTGGGGTAGAGTTCAGGACCTGATTCTGGGGTAGAGTCTAGGACCTGTTTCTAGGGCAGAGTTAAGGACCTGGGTGTGGGGTAGAGTTGAGGACCTGGTTCTGGGGTACAGTTGAGGATCTAGTTCTGGAGTAAAGTTGAGGAACTGGTTCTGGGGTAGAGTTGAGGACCTGGTTCTGGGATAGATTTAAGGACTTGATTTTGGGATTGTATTTAGGATCTGGTTCTGGGACATAGTTGAGGACCTGGATCTGGGACAGAGTTAAGGACCTGCTTCTGGGGTAGAGTTCAGGACCTGATTCTGTGGTAGAGTCTAGGACCTGCTTGTAGGGCAGAGTTGAGGACTTGGGTGTCGGGTAGAGTTGAGGACCTGGTTCTGGGTTACAGTTGAGTACCTGGTTCTTGGGTTGAGTTGAGCTTCTGATTTTGGGGCAGAGTTTAGGACTTGTTTTTAGGGTTGAGTTGAGATCCTGGTTCTGGGGTTGAGTTTAGGGCCTAGTTCTGGGGCAGAGTTGAGGTCCTGTTTCTGGGGCAGACTCGAGGACCTGGTTCTTCAGCAGAGTGGAGGAAATGGTTTTGAGGTAGAGTTGATTACTTTCTTTTGGGGCGGAGTTGAGGACCTGATTGTGGGGTAGATGTGAGGACTTGATTTCGGGGTAGTGTTTAGGACCTGTTCTTGGGCAGAGTTGAGGACCTGTTTCTGGGGTAGAGTTAAGGACCTGGTTCTGGGGTACAGTTGAGGTTCTGGGTCTGGGCTAAAGTTGAGAAACTGGTTCTGTGGTAGAGTTGAGGACCTGCTTCTGGGGTACAGTTGAGGACCTGATTCTGAGGTAGAGTGTATGACTTGTTTCTGGTGCAGAGTTGAGGACCTGGTTCTGGGGTATAGTTAAGGACCTAGTTGGGGTGGAGTTTTTCTCCTGGTTCTGGGGTAGAGTTGAGCATCTGGTTCTGGGGCAGAGTTGAGGACCTGGTTCTTGAATAGAGTTGAGGGCCTGTTTCTGGGAAGGAGTTGAGGACCTGGTTCTGAGGTAAAGTTGATTACCTGGTTCTTGGGGAGAGTTGAGGACCTAGTTCAGGGGAAGAGTTGAGGACATAGTTCAGGGGAAGAGTTGAGGACTTGGTTCTGGTGTTGAGTTGATGTCCTGGTTCTGGGGTTGAGTTTAAGGCATATTTCTGGGGCAGAGTTCAGGTCCTGTTTCTAGGGAAGACTCAAGGACCTGATTCTTGGGCAGAGTTGAGGACTTGGTTGTGAGGTAGAGTTGATTACATGGTTTTGGGGCGGAGTTGAGGACGTGGTCTGGGGTAGAGTTGAGGACGTGGTTCTAGGGTAGAGTTGAGGACTTGATTTTGGGGTTGTATCTAAGACCTGATTCTGGGGCAGAGTTGAGGACCTGGATCTGGGGTAGAGTTTAGGACCTGCTTCTGGGGTAGAGTTCAGGGCCTGATTCTAGGGCAGAGTTGAGGACCTGGGTGTGGGGTACAGTTGAGGATCTGTTTCTGGGGTACAGTTGAGGATCCAGTTCTGGAGTAAAGTTGAGGAACTGGTTCTGTGGTAGAGTTGAGGACCTGGTTCTGGGGTAGAGTTGAGGATTTGATTTTGGGGTTGTATTTAGGACCTGGTTGTGGGGCAGAGTTGAGGACCTGGATCTGGGGCAGGGTTAAGGTACTGCTTCTAGGGTAAAGTTTAGGACCTGATTCTTAGGTAGAGTCTAGGACCTGTTTCTAGGGCAGAGTTGAGGATCTGGGTGTGGGGTAGAGTTGAGGACCTGGTTCTGGGGTACAGTTAACGATCTAGTTCTGGAGTAAAGTTGAGGAACTGGTTCTGTGGTAGAGTTGAGGACCTGGTTCTGGGGTGGAGTTGAGGACCTGATTCTGAGGGAGAGTGTAGGACCTGTTTCTGGCGCAGAGTTGAAGACCTGGTTCTGGAGTATAGTTGAGGACCTAGTTCTGGGGTGAAGTTTTGGACCTGGTTCTGGGGTGGAGTTTTGGACCTGGTTCTGGGGTAGAGTTGAGGATCTGGTTTTGGGGCAGGGTTGAGGACCTGTTTCTGTGGTAGAGTTGACGACTTGGTTCTCTGGTTGAGTTGAACAACTGGTTCCTGGTTAGAGTTGAGGACCTGTTTCTTGGGTACAGTTGAGGACCTGGTTCTGGGATAGAGTTGGGACATACTTCTGGGATAGCGTTGAGGACCTGGTTTTGTGGCAGAGTTGAGGACCTGTTTCTTGGGTGGGGTTGAGGACCTTATTCTGGGGTAGACTTGCGGACCTGGTTCTCGAATAGAGTTGAGGTCCTACTTCTAGGGCACAGTTGAGGACCTGCTTCTAAGGTAGAGTTAAAGAACTGGTTCTGGGGTTGATTTGGGGAACTGGTTCTGGGGTAGAGTTGAGGACCTGGTTCTGGGGGAAATTTGAGGTTTAGTTCTGGGGCAGAGTTTTGGACCTGTTTCTGGGGCAGAGTTGAGGACCTGGTTCTGAGATAGAGTTGAGGACCTAGTTTTGGGGTAAAGTTGAGGATCTGGTTTTGGGGCATAGTCGAGGACTTAGTTCTGTGGAAGAGTTGGGGACTTCGCTCTGGGGTAGAGTTGAGGATCTTGTTCTTGGGTAGAGTTGAGGACCTGGTTCTGGGGAAGAGTTGAGGACCTGGTTCTGAGGTAGAGGACCTGAGGTAGAGTTGAGGACATGGTATAGGTTAGAGTTGAGGATCTGGTTCTGGGGTAGAGTTGAGGTCCTGGTCCTGGGGCAGAATTGAGGACCTGGTTCTGTGCTAGAATTGAGGACCTGGTTCTGGGGTTGAGTTGACGAACTGATTCTGCGGTAGAAGTGAGGACCTGGTTCTGGGGTAGAGTTGAGGACCTGGATCTGGGGTTGAGTTGAGGACCTGGGTCTGGGACAGAGTTTAGGACCTGGCTCTGGGGTAGAGTTCAGTGCCTGCTTCTGGGTAGAGTTGAGGGCCTGGTACTAGGGTTGAGTTTAGGACTTGGTTCTGGGAAGAGTTAAGGACCTGGTTCTGGGGTTGAGTTGACGACCTGGTTCTGGAGTAGAGTTTAGGACTTGGTTCTGGGAGTCACTTGAGGCCCTTGTTCTGAGGCAGAGTTGAGGACCTGGTTATGTGGTAGAGTTGAGGACCTTGTTCTGGGGTTCAGTGTAGGACCTGGTTCTGGGACATAGTTGAGGATCTGTTTCTGGTGTAGAGTTGAGGACATGGTTCTTGGGCAGAGCTGAGGACCTGGTTCTCGGGTAGAGTTAAGGAACTGGTTCGGGGGCAGAGTTGTGGACCTGGTTCTGGGGCAGAGTTGTGGATCTGGTTCTGGGGTAGAGTTGAGGGCTTTGTTTTGGGTTTCAGTTGAGGACCTGGTTCTGGGACATAGTTGAGGACCTGGGTCTGGGACAGAATTGAGGACCTGGTTTTGAGGTAGGGTTGAGGACCGTGTTCTTGAGCAAAGTTTAGGACCTGGTTGTGGGGCAGAGTTGAGGACCTGATTCAGGGGCAGTGTTAAGGACCTGGTTCTGGGACAAAGTTGAGGACCTGGTGCTGGGGTTGAGTTGAGGACGTGGTTCTGGGGTAGAGTTGAGGACTTTGTTCAGAGGTTCAGTTGAGGACTTTGTTCTGGGACATAGTTTAGAACCTGTTTCTGGGGTAGAGTTGAGGACATGGTTCTGGGGCAGAGCTGAGGACCTGGTTCTGGGGCAGAGTTAAGGAACTGGTTCTGGGGTAGAGTTGAGGACCTTGTTCTGGGATAATGTTGCTTACCTGTTTCTGGGGCAGAGTTAAGGACCTGGTTTTGGGATTGAGTTGAGGAACTGGTTCTGGGGTAGAGTTGATGACCTGGATCTGGAGTTGAGTTGAGGACCTGGTTCTGGGACAGAGTTAAGGACCTGGTTCTGGGGTTGAGTTGAGTACCTCTTTCTGGGGTGGAGTTGAGGACCTGGTTCTCGTGCAGAGCTAAGGACCTGGTTCTGGGTAGAGTTGAGAACCTAGTTTTGGGGTAGAGGTGAGGACCTGGTTCCGTGGTAGACTTGGGTACCTGGTTTTGGGGTAAAGTTCTGAACCTGGTTCTGTGGTAGAGTTGAGGACCTGGTTCTGGGGCAGAATTGTGGTCATGGTTCTGGGGAAATGTTGCGGACCTGGCTTTGGGGCTGAGTTGAGGACCTGTTTTGGGGTAGAGTTGTGGACCTGGTTATGGGGTAGAGTTGAGGACCTGGTTTAAGGGTAGAGTTGAGGACCTTGTTCTGGGGTAGAGTTGTGGACCTGGTTCTGGGGTAGAGTTGAGGACATGGTTCTTGGGTTGAGTTGACGAACTGCTTCAGGGGTAGAGTTGAGGACCTGATGGTGGTGTAAAGTTGAGTACCTGGTTCTGGGGTTGAGTTGGGGACTTGATTCTGGGACAGAGTTGCTGACCTGGTTGTGGGGTAGATTTTTTGAGGTAGAGTTGAAGACCTGGTTCTAGGGTTGAGTTGAGAACTTGGTTCTGGGGCAGAGTTAAGGACCTGTTTCTAGGGTTGAGTTGAGGACCTGGTTCTTGGGTTGAGTTGAACAAATGGTTCTTGGGTTGAGTTGAGAACCTGGTTCTGGGGTACAGCTGAGGACCTGGCTCTGGGATAGAGTTGAGAACATGGTTCTGGGATAGAGTTGAAGACCTGGTTTCGGGCAGAGTTGATGACCTGTTTCTTGGGTAGAGTTGAGGACCTGGTTCTATGATAGAGTTGAGGAGCTTCTTCTGGGGCAGACTTGCGGACCTGGTTCTGGGGTAGAGTTCCGGACCTGGTTCTAGGGTAGAGTTGAGGACCTGGTTCTGGGGTAGAGTTGAGGACCAGGTTCTGGAGTAGAGTTGCGGAACTGGTTCTGGGATAGAGCTGAAACCTGGTTTTGTGGCAGAGTTGAGGACCTATCTCTTGGTTACAGTTGATGACCTGGTTCTGGTGTAGAGTTGAGGACCTAGATCTGGAGCAGACTTGCGGAATTGGTTCTGGGATAAAGTTAAGGACCTGGTTTTGGGGTAGAGTTGGGGAACTGGTTTTTGGGTAGAGTTAAGGACCTGGTTCTCAGGTCTTCTGGGGGAAATTTGAGGACTTGGTTCTGGGGCAGAGTTGAGGACCTGGTTTGGGGAAGAGTTGAGGACCTGGTTCTGAAGTGGAGTTGAGGACATGGCTTAAGGACCTGGTTTTGGGTTAGAGTCGAGTACCTGATTCTGGGGCATATTTGAGGGCCTGGTTCTAAGGTAGAGTTGAGGATCATGTTCTGGGGTGGAGTTGTAGACCTGGTTCTGGGGAAGAGTTGAGGGCCTGGTTCTGGGGTAGAGTTGAGGTCTTTATTCTGGGGTGTTATTGAGGACCCGGTTCTGGGGTAGAGTTGAGGACCTGGTTCTGGGGTAGAGTTGAGGACCGAGTTCTGGGGCAGACTTGCGGACCTGGTTTTGGGGTAGAGTTGAAGTTCTGGTTCTGAGGCAGAGTTGAGGATCAGGTTCTGGAGTAGAGTTGAGGACCTGGTTCTGGGGTTGATTTGAGGAACTGGTTCTTGGGTAGAGTTGAGGACCTAGTTCAGGGGGAAATTTCAGGTTTTGGTTCTGGGGCAGAGTTTAGGACCTGGTTCTGGGGCAGAGTTGAGGACCTGGGTCTGAGGTAGAGTTGAAGACCTGATTTTGGGGTAGAGTTGAGTATCTGGTTCTGGGGTAGAGTGTATTACTTGGTTCTGGGGGAGAGTTGAGGACCTGGTTCTGGGGTAGAGTTGAGGACCTGGTTCTGGGGAAGAGTTGAGGACCTGGTTCTGAAGTAGAGTTGACGACCTGGTTCTGGAATTAAGGACCAGCTTCTGATATAGAGTTAAGGACATGGTTCTGGGGTAGAGTTGAGGTCCTTTTTCTGGGGTAGAATTGTAGACCAGGTTCTGGGGTAGAGTTGAGGACCTGGTTCTGGGGCAGAGTTGAGGACGTTGTTCTGTGGTAGACTTGCGGACCTGGTTCAGGGACAGAGTTGAGGACCTAGTTCTGGGGTTGAGATGACGAACTGGTTCTGGGGTAGAGTTGAGGAACTGGTTCTCGGGTAGAGTTGAGGACCTGGTTCTGGGGTTGAGTTGAGGACCTGGATCTGGGGTAGACTTGAGGACCTAGTTCTGGAGTAGAGTTGAGGACCGGGCTCTGGGGTTGAGTTGAGGACCTGATTCTGGGGTAGAGTGTAGGACTTGGTTCTGGGTTTCAGTTGAGGCCCTTGTTCTGGGACAGAGTTGAGGATATGGTTCTGGGGTAGAGTTGAGGACCTGCCTCTGAGGCTGATTTTTGTAGCTAGTTCTTGGGCAGAGTTGAGAACCTGGTTCTGGGTTAGAGTTGAGGACCTGGTTCTGGGGTAGACTTGAGGACCTGGGTCTGGGATAGAGTTTAGGGCCTGGTTCTGGTGCAGAGTTGAGGACCTATTTCTTGGGTAGAGTTGAGGACCTGGTTCGGGGGTATAGTTGACGACCTAGTTCTGGCGCAGACTTGCGGACATGGTTCTGGGGTAGAGTTGAGTACCTGGTTCTGGAGCAGATTTGAGGTCCTGGCTTTTATGGTAGAGTTGAGGACTTGGTTCTGGGGTTGATTTAAAGAACTGGCTCTTGGGTAGAGTTGAGTACCTGGTTCTGGCGTAGAATTGAGGACCTGGTTCTGGGGCTAAGTTGAGGACCTGGTTCTCGGGTAGAGATTGAGGAGCTGGTTGTTTGAGGACCTGGTTCAGGGGCTAAGTTGAGGACCTGGTTCTCGAGTAGAGGTTGAGGAGCTGGTTCTGGGTTTGAGTTGAGCACTTGGTTCTGGAGCAGAGTTGAGGACCTGGTTTTCGGGTAGATTTCAGTTCCTGTTTCTGGGATAGAGTTGAGGACCTGGTTCTGGGGTAGAGTGTAAGATCTGGGATAAAGTTGGGGATTTGCTTCTGGGGCAGAGTTGAGGACCTGGTTCTCGGGGAAATTTGAAGTGTTGGTTCTGGTGCAGAGTTGAGGACTTGGTTCTAGGATAGAGTTGAGGACCTGTTTCTGGGATAGAGTTTAGGACCTGGTTCTGGTGGAGAATTGAGGACCTGTTTCTTTTTTAAGGACCTGGTTCAGAGGTAGAGTTCACGACCTAGTTCTGGGGCATACTTGCTGACATGGTTCTGGGGTAGAGTTGAGGACCTGGTTCTCGGGCAGAGTAAAGACCTGGTTCTAAGGTAGAGTTGAGGACTTGGTTCAGGGGCTGATTTCAGGAACTGGTTCTTGGGTGGAGTTGAGGACCTGGTTCTGGGGTAGAGTTAAGGACCTAGTTTTGGGGGAGATTTGAAGTCTTGGTTCTGGGGCAGAGTTTAGGACCTTGTTCTGGGGCAGAGTTGAGGGCCTGGTTTTGGAGTAGAATTGATTATCTGGCGGAGTGTAGGACTTAGTTCTGGGAAAGAGTTCAGGATCTGGTTTTGGGGAAGAGTTGAGGGTCTATTTCTGAAGTAGAGTTGAGAACCTAGTTCTGTGGTTGAGCTGAGGACCTGGTTTTGAGGTAGAGTTGAGGACATGGCTCTGGATTAGAGTTGAGGGCCATATTCTGGGGTAGAGTTGAGGTCCTTGTTCTGGAGTAGAATTATGGACCTGGTTCTTGGGCAGAGTTGAGGACCTGGTTCTGGGTCAGAGTTGAGGACCTGGTTCTGGGGTAGAGTTGCGGACCTGGTTCTGGGACAGAGTTGAGAACCTGGTTCTGGGTTTGAGTTGACGAACTGGTTTGGGTAGAGTTGAGGAGTTAGTTCTCGGATAGAGTTGAGGACCTGGATCTGGGGTTGAATTGAGGATCTGGGTCTCGGTTAGAGTTGAGGACCTGGTTTTGGGGTTGAGTTGAGGACTTGGTTCTCGGGTAGAGTTGAGGACTTGGTTCTGGGGTTCATTTAAGGCCCTTGCTCTGGGGCAGAGTCGAGGATCTAGTTCTGGGTAGAGTTAAGGACCTGCTTCTGGGGTTGATTTTTATAGCTGGTTCTGGGGCAGAGTTGAGGACCTGGTTCTGGGGTGTAGTTAAGGACCTGGTTCTGGGGTAGAGTTGAGGACTTGGTTCTAGAATAGAGTTGAGGACCCGGTTCTGGGATAGAGTTTAGGACCTGGTTCGGATGCAGAGTTGAGGACCTGTTTCTTGGGTAGATTTGAAGACCTCGTTCAGGGGTAGAGTTGACGACCTAGTTCTGGCGCAGATTTGCTGACATGGTTCTGGGGTAGAGTTGAGGACCTGGTTCTGGAGCAGATTTGAGGACCTGGATTTATGGTAGAGTTGAGGACCTGGTTCTGGGGTAAAGTTGAGGACTTGCTTCTGGGGTTCAGTTGAGACTCTTGTACTGGGGCAAAGTTGGGGACCTGATTGTGGGGTAGAGTTGAGTATTTGGTTTTGCGATTGAGGTGAAGAGCTGGTTCTGGGGCAGAGTTAAGGACGTGGTTCTGGGGTGGTGTTGAGTACCTGGTTCTGGAGTAGAGTTGAGGACCTGTTTCTTGGATAGAGTTGAGGACCTGGATCTGGGGTAGTGTTGACGACATGGTTCTGGAGTAGAGTTGAGAACCTGGTTCTGGGATAGAGTTGAGGATCTGGTTTTGGGGCAGAGTTGAGGACCTGTTTCTTGGGTACAGTTGATGACCTGGTTTTGGGGTTGAGTTGAGGACTTAGTTCTGGGTAGATTTGCGGACCTGGTTCTGGGATGAAGTTGAGGACCTGGTTCTGGAGCAGAGTTGAGGACCAGGTTCTACGGTAGAGTTAAGGACCTTGTTCTGGGGTTGATTTGAGGAACTGGTTCTTGGGTAAAGTTTAGGATCCGGTTCTGGGGTAGAGTTGAGGACCTGGTTCTGGGGGAAATTTGAGGGCTTGGTTGTGGGGCAAAGTTTAGGACCTGGTTCTGGGGAAGAGTTGAGGACCTGGTTCTGGGTTAGAGTTGAGTATCTTGTTCTGGGGCGGAGTTATGGACCTGGTTCTGAGGAAGAGTTGAGGACCTGGTTCTGGGGTAGAGTTGAGGACCTTTTTTTGGGACAGATTTGTGGAACTGGTTCTGGGGTAGAGGTGAGGACCTGGTTCTGGGGTAGAGTTGAGGACCTTTTTTTGGGACAGATTTGTGGAACTGGATCTGGGGTAGAGGACCTGTTTCTGGGGTAGAGTTGAGGACCTGGTTCTTGGATAGCATTGTGGACCTGGTTCTGGTGAAGTGTTGAGGACCTGGTTCTGGGGTGGAGTTGAGGACCTTTTTCTGGGACAGATTTGTGGAACTGGTTCTGGGGTAGAGTTGAGGACCTGTACTGGGGTTGAGTTGACGAACTGGTTCTGTGGTAGAGTTGAGGACTTGGTTCTGGGGTAGAGTTACGGACCTGGTTCTTGGATAGAATTGTGGACCTGGTTCATGTGAAGTGTTAAGGACCTGGTTCTGGGGTAGAGTTGAGGACCTGGTTCTGGGGTAGAGTTGGGAACATGGTTCTGGGGTAGAGTTGAGGACCGGTTCTGGGGCAGAGTTGAGGACCTGTACTGGGGTTGAGTTGACGAACTGGTTCTGGGGTAGAGTTGAGGACCTGGTGATAGGGTAGAGTTGAAGACCTAGTTCTAGGGTTGAGCTGAGGACCTGGTTCTGGGGCAGAGTTGAGGACCTGGTTCTGGGGTTCAGTCGAGGCCCTTGTGCTGGGGCAGAGTTGAAAACTGGTTCTGGGGTAGAGTTGAGGACCTGGTTCTGGGGTAGAGTTGCGGACTTGGTTCTGGAATTAGAGTTGAGGACCTGGTTCTGGGGTAGAGTTGCGGACTTGGTTCTGGAATTAGAGTTGAGGACCTGGTTCTGGGGAAGAGTTGCGGACTTGGTTCTGGAATTAGAGTTGAGGACCTGGTTCTGGGGTAGAGTTAAGGACCTGGTTCTGGGGAAGAGTTGAGGACGTGGTTCTGGGATAGAGTTGAGGACCTGGTTCTGGAGTAGAGTTGAGGACCTGGTTTTGGGGCAGTGTTGAGGACCTGGTTCTGGGGTAGAGTTGCGGACGTGGTTCTGGAATTAGAGTTGAGGACCTTGTTCTGGGGAAGAGTTGAGGACCTGGTCAAAGGTAGAGTTGAGGACCAAATATATGTCCTTTTCATTGTAAACATTAGACAATTGTGTCACTTTTCTGCGTTTTTGTGTTGTTTTTTTGTTTTTATGTTGTTGTTGTTGTTGTTTCTGTTTTTGTTGTGTTTTGCTTCTCTGTTGTTGTTTGTGTTGTTGTCGTTCTGTGTGTATTGTCGTTGTTTGTGTGTTGTTGTTGTTTTAGTTTTTTGTTATTGTTGTTTTGTGTAGATTAGTGTGTGTCCTCTTGTGTGCGTTTTGTGGGCAGCTTGGTGTCCAGGATGCAGCTGTCTTGACTGTCACTTTGGTCACATATTACTCTCTCTCTCTCTCTCTCTCTCTCTCTCTCTCTCTCTCTCTCTCTCTCTCTCTCTCTCTCTCTCTCTCTCTCTCTCTCCACGCTCTCCCCGCCACCATCGTGCTCTAGGATCCGGTTTACTCTGGTTGGGCTGCCGCAGGGTTTATGGTCCGGAGTCTTTACTGCCGCAGGATTTATGATCAGAAGTCTATACTGCCGCAGGGTCTATGGTCCGAAGTTTTCACTACCGCAGGGTTTATGGTCCGAGACCTTTACTGCCACAGGGTTTATGGTCCGAAGTCTTTACTGCCGCAGGGTTTATGGTCCGAAGTCTTTACTGCCGCAGGGTTTATGGTCCGGAGTCTTTACTGCCGCAGGATTTATGATCAGAAGTCTATACTGCCGCAGGGTCTATGGTCCGAAGTTTTCACTACCGCAGGGTTTATGGTCCGAGACCTTTACTGCCACAGGGTTTATGGTCCGAAGTCTTTACTGCCGCAGGGTTTATGGTCCGAAGTCTTTACTGCCGCAGGGTTTATGGTCCGAGACCTTCACTGCCGCAGGGTTTGTGGTCCGAGATCTTTACTGCCGCAGGGTTTGTGATCCGAAGTCTTTACTGCCGCAGGGTCTATGATCCGAAGACCTTACTGCCGGAGGGTTTATTGTCCGAAGTCTTTATTGCCGCAGGGTTTATGGTCCGAAGTCTTTACTGCCACAGGGTTTATGGTCTGAGACCTTCATTGCCGCAGGGTTTATGGTCCGAAGTCTATACTGCCGCAGGGTTTATGGTCTGAGACCTTCATTGCCGCAGGGTTTATGGTCCGAGATCTTTATTGCCTCAGGGTTTGTGATCCGAAGTCTTTACTCCCGCTGGGTTTATGACCCGAATTCTTTACTGTCATAGGGTTTATTGTCAAGTCTTTACTGCCGAAGGGTTTATGGTTCGAAGTCTATACTGCCGCAGGATTTATGGTCCGAGACCTTCACTGCCGCAGGGTTTGTGATCCGAAGTCTTTACTGCCGCAGGGTTTATGGTCCGAGATCTTTACTTCCACTTGGTTTATTGTTCGAATTCTTTATTGCCGCAGGGTTTATTGTCCGAAGTCTTCACTGCCGAAGGGTTTATGTTTCGAATTCTTTATTGCCGCAGGGTTTATGGCTCGAAGTCTTTACTGCCGCAGGGTTTATGTTTCGAAGTCTTTATTATCGCAGGGTTTATGGTCCGATGTCTTTACTGCCGCAGGGTTTATGGTCCGAAGTCTTTATTATCGCAGGGTTTATGGCTCGAAGTCTTTACTGCCGCAGGGTTTATGGTCCGAAGTCTTTACTGCCGTAGGGTTTATGGTCCGAAGTCTTTACTACCGCAGGGTTTTCATCCGATGTCTTTACTTCCACAGGGTTTATTGTCCGAAGTCTTTACTGCCTCAGGGTTTATGATCCGAAGTCTTTACTGCGGTAGATTTTATGATCCGAAGTCTTTGCTGCCGTAGGGTTTATGGTCCCAAGTCTTTACTTCTGTAGGGTTTATGGCCCAAAGTCTTTACTGCCGCGGGGTGTATGGCCACAAGGTTTATGGTCTGAGATCTTTACTGCCGCAGGGTTTATTATCCGAAGTCTTTACTGCCGCAGGGTTTACGATCCGAAGACTTTACTGCCGGAATGCTTTTTGTTCGAAGTCTTTATTGCCGCAGGTTTTATGTTCCGAAGTCTTTATTGCCGCAGGGTTTATGGTCCGAAGTCTTTATTGCCGCAGGGTTTATGGTCCGAAGTCTTTACTGCCGCAGGGTTTATGGTCAGAAGTCTTTATTGCCGCAGGGTTTATGGTCAGAAGTCTTTATTGCCGGAGGGTTTATTTTTCGAAGTCTTTTTTGTCGCAGAGTTTATGATCCGAAGTCTTTCCTGCCGCTGGGTTTATGGTCCGAGATCTTTAGCGCCGCAGGGTTTATGATCCGACGTCTTTACTGCCGCAAAGTTTATGGTCCGAAGTCTTTACTGCCGCAGGGTTTATGATCCGAAGACTTTACTGCTGTAGGGCTTATAGTTCGAAATCTTTACTGCCGCTGGGTTTATGGTCCAAAGTCTTTACTGCCGCAGGGTTTATGATCCGAGGTCTTTACTGCCGCAGGGTTTATGGTCCGAAGTCTTTACTGCTTCAGGGTTTGTGGTCCGAAGACTTTGCAGCCGCATGGATTCTGGTCCGAAGTCTTTGCTGCTGCTGGATTTATGACCGTAAGTCTTTACTATCGCAGGGTTTATGATCCAAAGTCTTTACTACCGCAGGGTTTATGGTCCGCGATCTTTACTGCCGTAGGGTTGATGGTCTGAAGACTTTACTGCGGCAGAGTTTATGGTCTGAAGTCTTTACTACCTCAGGGTTTATGGTCCGAGGTCTTCACTGCCGCAGGGTTGATGGTTCGAATTCTTTACTACCGTAGGGTTTACAGTTCGAAGTCTTTACTGCCGCGGAGATTATGGTTCGAAGTCTTTACTGCCGCAGCATTTATGGTCCGAAGTTTTATTGCCGCATGGTTTATGATTCGAAGTCTTTACTGCCGCACGGCTTATGATCCGATATATTTTTTTCCACAGGGTTTATGGTCCGAACTCGTTACTGCTGCAGGGTTTATGGTCCTAAGTCTTTGCTGCCGCAGGGTTTATGGTCCGAAGTCTTTGCTGCCGCAGGGTTTATGGTCCGAAGTCTTTGCTGCCGCAGAGTTTATGATCCGAAGTCTTTACTGCAGCAGGGTTTATGGTCCGAAGTCTTTACTGCAGCAGGGTTTATGGTTCGAAGTCTTTATTGCCGCAGGGTTTAGGGGTGAGAGTTGGGGTGAGAGGGCATCATTGAATTTTAGGGAGAATAAAAAGATGTTTTGGAAGGAGGTAAATAATGTGTGTAAGACAAGGGAATCAATGGGAACTTTAGTGAAGGGGGCTAATGGGGAGGTGATAACAAGTAGAGGTGATGTGAGAAGGAGATGGAGTAAGTATTTTCAAGGTTTGTTGAATGTGTTTGATGATAGAGCGGCAGATATAGGGTGTTTTGGTCGAGGTGGTGTGCAAAGAGTTTGGTAAAGTGTGTGAAAGAAGAAAGCTGAGAGTAAATATGAATAAGAGCAAGGTTATTAGGTACAGTAGGGTTGAGGGACAAGTCAATTGGGAGGTAAGTTTGAATGGAGAAAACCTGGAGGAAGTGAAGTGTTTTAGATATCTGGGAGTAGATTTGGCAGCGGATGGAACCATGGAAGCGGAAGTAAATCATAGGGTGGGGGAGGGGGCGAAAGTTCTGGGAGCGTTGAAGAATGTGTGGAAGTCGAGAACATTATCTCGGAAAGCAAATATGGGTATGTTTGGAGGAATAGTGATTCCAGCAATGTTATATGGTTGCGAGGCGTGGGCTATAGATAGAGTTGTGCGGAGGAGGGTGGATGTGCTGAAAATGAGATGTTTGAGGACAATATATGGTGTGAGGTGGTTTGATCGAGTTAGTGATAATAGAGTAAGAAAGATGTGTGGTAATAGAAATAGTGTGGTTGAGAGAGCAGGAGAGGGTGTTTTGAAATGGTTCGGTCATATGGAGAGAATGAGTGAGGAAAGATTGACCAAGAGGATATATGTGTCAGAGGTGGAAGGAATTAGGAGAAGTAGGAGACCAAATTGGAGGTGGAAAGATGAAGTGAAATCGATCTTGAGTTTTTGAGTAATCGGGGCCTGAACATACAGGAGGATGAAAGGCGTGCAAGGAATAGAGTGAATTGGAATGATCTGGTGTACAGGGGTCGACGTGTTGTCAATGGGTTGAACCAGGGCATGTGAAGCGTCTGGGGTAAACCATTGAAAGTTCTGCGGGGCCTGGATGTGGAAAGGGAGCTGTGGTTTCGATGCATTATTACATGACAGCTAGAGACTGAGTGTGAACGAATGTGGCCTTTGTTGTTTTTTCCTAGGGCTACCTCGCACACGTGAGGGGGAAGGGGGTTTTTATTTCACGTGTGGCGGGGTGGCGATGGGAATGAATAAAGGCAGCCAATATTATATAGTATATATATGTATACGTTGAGATGTATAGGTATGTGTATTTGCGTGTGCGGACGTGTATGTATATACATGTGTATGTGGGTGGGTTGGGCCATTCATTCGTCTGTTTCCTTGGGCTACCTTGCTAACGTGGGAGACAGCGACAAAGCATAATAAATGAATATATATATATATATATATATATATATATATATATATATATATATATACGAATAAAGTGTATATGAACGCGCACCTTCATAGAACATACAAAGCTCCAACAGCCAGGATCGAACCTGGGACCCCTTGTGCAAGAGGCAGGCATGTTAACCGCTAGGCTAAGGGACTGTATAATAGGAAACAACTATTCGAAATACTAAGTACTCGAATACCCTTCGTCTCACTATGGTGAGCAACGGGGTCTATCGGTTGTTTCCGAACAGAACACATAGCCAGCTGATAGCGTTTTACCGAACCTGACTGTACAACGCGAAGTTATATGAAAACGAATAAAGTGTATATGAACGCGCACCTTCATAGAACATACAAAGCGTTCATATACACTTTATTCGTATTCATATAACTCCGCGTTGTACAGTCAGGTTCGGTAAAACGCTATCAGCTGGCTATGTGTTCTGTTCGGAAACAACCGATAGACCCCGTTGCTCACCATAGTGAGACGAAGGATATTCGAATACTTAGTATTTCGAATAGTTGTTTCCTATTATACAGTCCCTTAGCATAGCGGTTAGCATGCCTGCCTCTTGCACAAGGGGTCCCAGGTTCGATCCTGGCTGTTGGAGCTTTGTATGATATATATATATATATATATATATATTTTTTTTTTCTTTTTTTTATACTTTGTCGCTGTCTCCCGCGTTTGCGAGGTAGCGCAAGGAAACAGACGAAAGAAATGGCCCAACCCCCCCCCATACACATGTATATACATACGTCCACACACGCAAATATACATACCTACACAGCTTTCCATGGTTTACCCCAGACGCTTCAAATGCCTTGATTCAATCCACTGACAGCACGTCAACCCCGGTATACCACATCGCTCCAATTCACTCTATTCCTTGCCCTCCTTTCACCCTCCTGCATGTTCAGGCCCCGATCACACAAAATCTTTTTCACTCCATCTTTCCACCTCCAATTTGGTCTCCCTCTTCTCCTCGTTCCCTCCACCTCCGACACATATATCCTCTTGGTCAATCTTTCCTCACTCATTCTCTCCATGTGCCCAAACCACTTCAAAACACCCTCTTCTGCTCTCTCAACCACGCTCTTTTTATTTCCACACATCTCTCTTACCCTTACGTTACTCACTCGATCAAACCACCTCACACCACACATTGTCCTCAAACATCTCATTTCCAGCACATCCATCCTCCTGCGCACAACTCTATCCATAGCCCACGCCTCGCAACCATACAACATTGTTGGAACCACTATTCCTTCAAACATACCCATTTTTGCTTTCCGAGATAATGTTCTCGACTTCCACACATTCTTCAAGGCCCCCAGAATTTTCGCCCCCTCCCCCACCCTATGATCCACTTCCGCTTCCATGGTTCCATCCGCTGCCAGATCCACTCCCAGATATCTAAAACACTTCACTTCCTCCAGTTTTTCTCCATTCAAACTCACCTCCCAATTGACTTGACCCTCAACCCTACTGTACCTAATAACCTTACTCTTATTCACATTTACTCTTAACTTTCTTCTTCCACACACTTTACCAAACTCAGTCACCAGCTTCTGCAGTTTCTCTGAGACATGAATCAGCCACCAGCGCTGTATAATCAGCGAACAACAACTGACTCACTTCCCAAGCTCTCTCATCCCCAACAGACTTCATACTTGCCCCTCTTTCCAAAACTCTTGCATTTACCTCCCTAACAACCCCATCCATAAACAAATTAAACAACCATGGAGACATCACACACCCCTGCCGCAAACCTACATTCACTGAGAACCAATCACTTTCCTCTCTTCCTACACGTACACATGCCTTACATCCTCGATAAAAACTTTTCACTGCTTCTAACAACTTTCCTCCCACACCATATATTCTTAATACCTTCCACAGAGCATCTCTATCAACTCTATCATATGCCTTCTCCAGATCCATAAATGCTACATACAAATCCATTTACTTTTCTAAGTATTTCTCACATACATTCTTCAAAGCAAACACCTGATTCACACATCCTCTACCACTTCTGAAACCACACTGCTCTTCCCCAATCTGATGCTCTGTACATGCCTTCACCCTCTCAATCAATACCCTATGGGATGTATTTAGGAATGGGATGTATTTAGGGAATCAGTGATGGATAGCGCAAAAGATGCTTGTGGCATGAGAAGAGTGGGAGGTGGGTTGATTAGAAAGGGTAGTGAGTGGTGGGATGAAGAAGTAAGAGTATTAGTGAAAGAGAAGAGAGAGGCATTTGGACGATTTTTGCAGGGAAAAAATGCAACTGAGTGGGAGATGTATAAAAGAAAGAGACAGGAGGTCAAGAGAAAGGTGCAAGAGGTGAAAAAAAGGGCAAATGAGAGTTGGGGTGAGAGAGTATCATTAAATTTTAGGGAGAATAAAAAGATGTTCTGGAAGGAGGTAAATAAAGTGCGTAAGACAAGGGAGCAAATGGGAACTTCAGTGAAGGGCGCAAATGGGGAGGTGATAACAAGTAGTGGTGATGTGAGAAGGAGATGGAGTGAGTATTTTGAAGGTTTGTTGAATGTGTTTGATGATAGAGTGGCAGATATAGGGTGTTTTGGTCGAGGTGGTGTGCAAAGTGAGAGGGTTAGGGAAAATGATTTGGTAAACAGAGAAGAGGTAGTGAAAGCTTTGCGGAAGATGAAAGCCGGCAAGGCAGCAGGTTTGGATGGTATTGCAGTGGAATTTATTAAAAAAGGGGGTGACTGTATTGTTGACTGGTTGGTAAGGTTATTTAATGTATGTATGACTCATGGTGAGGTGCCTGAGGATTGGCGGAATGCGTGCATAGTGCCATTGTACAAAGGCAAAGGGGATAAGAGTGAGTGCTCAAATTACAGAGGTATAAGTTTGTTGAGTATTCCTGGTAAATTATATGGGAGGGTATTGATTGAGAGGGTGAAGGCATGTACAGAGCATCAGATTGGGGAAGAGCAGTGTGGTTTCAGAAGTGGTAGAGGATGTGTGGATCAGGTGTTTGCTTTGAAGAATGTATGTGAGAAATACTTAGAAAAGCAAATGGATTTGTATGTAGCATTTATGGATCTGGAGAAGGCATATGATAGAGTTGATAGAGATGCTCTGTGGAAGGTATTAAGAATATATGGTGTGGGAGGAAAGTTGTTAGAAGCAGTGAAAAGTTTTTATCGAGGATGTAAGGCATGTGTACGTGTAGGAAGAGAGGAAAGTGATTGGTTCTCAGTGAATGTAGGTTTGCGGCAGGGGTGTGTGATGTCTCCATGGTTGTTTAATTTGTTTATGGATGGGGTTGTTAGGGAGGTAAATGCAAGAGTTTTGGAAAGAGGGGCAAGTATGAAGTCTGTTGGTGATGAGAGAGCTTGGGAAGTGAGTCAGTTGTTGTTCGCTGATGATACAGCGCTGGTGGCTGATTCATGTGAGAAACTGCAGAAGCTGGTGACTGAGTTTGGTAAAGTGTGTGGAAGAAGAAAGTTAAGAGTAAATGTGAATAAGAGCAAGGTTATTAGGTACAGTAGGGTTGAGGGTCAAGTCAATTGGGAGGTGAGTTTGAATGGAGAAAAACTGGAGGAAGTGAAGTGTTTTAGATATCTGGGAGTGGATCTGGCAGCAAATGGAACCATGGAAGCGGAAGTGGATCATAGGGTGGGGGAGGGGGCGAAAATCCTGAGGGCCTTGAAGAATGTGTGGAAGTCGAGAACATTATCTCGGAAAGCGAAAATGGGTATGTTTGAAGGAATAGTGGTTCCAACAATGTTGTATGGTTGCGAGGCGTGGGCTATGGATAGAGTTGTGCGCAGGAGGATGGATGTGCTGGAAATGAGATGTTTGAGGACAATGTGTGGTGTGAGGTGGTTTGATCGAGTGAGTAACGTAAGGGTAAGAGAGATGTGTGGAAATAAAAAGAGCGTGGTTGAGAGAGCAGAAGAGGGTGTTTTGAAGTGGTTTGGGCACATGGAGAGGATGAGTGAGGAAAGATTGACCAAGAGGATATATGTGTCGGAGGTGGAGGGAACAAGGAGAAGAGGGAGACCAAATTGGAGGTGGAAAGATGGAGTGAAAAAGATTTTGTGTGATCGGGGCCTGAACATGCAGGAGGGTGAAAGGAGGGCAAGGAATAGAGTGAATTGGAGCGATGTGGTATACCGGGGTTGACGTGCTGTCAGTGGATTGAATCAAGGCATGTGAAGCGTCTGGGGTAAACCATGGAAAGCTGTGTAGGTATGTATATTTGCGTGTGTGAACGTATGTATATGCATGTGTATGGGGGGGGGTTGGGCCATTTCTTTCGTCTGTTTCCTTGCGCTACCTCGCAGGCGCGGGAGACGGCGACAAGGTATAATAAGAATAAAATATATATATATATATATATATATATATATATATATATATATATATATATATATATATATATATATATATATATATATATATATATATATATATATGTAAGTTTGTTGAGTATTCCTGGTAAATTATATGGGAGGGTATTGATTGAGAGGGTGAAGGCATGTACAGAGCATCAGATTGGGGAAGAGCAGTGTGGTTTCAGAAGTGGTAGAGGATGTGTGGATCAGGTGTTTGCTTTGAAGAATGTATGTGAGAAATACTTAGAAAAGCAAATGGATTTGTATGTAGCATTTATGGATCTGGAGAAGGCGTATGATAGAGTTGATAGAGATGCTATGTGGAAGGTATTAAGAATATATGGTGTGGGAGGAAAGTTGTTAGAAGCAGTGAAAAGTTTTTATCGAGGATGTAAGGCATGTGTACGCGTAGAAAGAGAGGAAAGTGATTGGTTCTCAGTGAATGTCGGTTTGCGGCAGGGGTGTGTGATGTCTCCATGGTTGTTTAATTTGTTTATGGATGGGGTTGTTAGGGAGGTGAATGCAAGAGTTTTGGAAAGAGGGGCAAGTATGAAGTCTGTTGGGGATGAGAGAGCTTGGGAAGTGAGTCAGTTGTTGTTCGCTGATGATACAGCGCTGGTGGCTGATTCATGTGAGAAACTGCAGAAGCTGGTGACTGAGTTTGGTAAAGTGTGTGAAAGAAGAAAGTTAAGAGTAAATGTGAATAAGAGCAAGGTTATTAGGTACAGTAGGGTTGAGGGTCAAGTCAATTGGGAGGTAAGTTTGAATGGAGAAAAACGGGAGGAAGTAAAGTGTTTTAGATATCTGGGAGTGGATCTGGCAGCGGATGGAACTATGGAAGCGGAAGTGGATCATAGGGTGGGGGAGGGGGCGAAAATCCTGGGAGCCCTGAAGAATGTGTGGAAGTCGAGAACATTATCTCGGAAAGCAACAATGGGTATGTTTGAAGGAATAATGGTTCCAACAATGTTGTATGGTTGCGAGGCGTGGGCTATGGATAGAGTTGTGCGCAGGAGGATGGATGCGCTGGAAATGAGATGTATGAGGACAATGTGTGGTGTGAGGTGGTTTGATCGAGTAAGTAACGTAAGGGTAAGAGAGATGTTTGGTAATAAAAAGAGCGTGGTTGAGAGAGCAGAAGAGGGTGTTTTGAAATGGTTTGGGCACATGGAGAGAATGAGTGAGGAAAGATTGCCCAAGAGGATATATGTGTCGGAGGTGGAGGGAACGAGGAGAAGTGGGAGGCCAAATTGGAGGTGGAAAGATGGAGTGAAAAAGATTTTGTGTGATCGGGGCCTGAACATGCAGGAGGGTGAAAGGAGGGCAAGGAATAGAGTGAATTGGATCGATATGGTATGCCGGGGTTGAAGTGCTGTCAGTGGATTGAATCAGGGCATGTGAATCGTCTGGGGTAAACCATGGAAAGGTGTGTATGTATGTATATTTGCGTGTGTGGACATATGTATATACATGTGTATGGGGGTGGGTTGGGCCATTTCTTTCGTCTGTTTCCTTGCGCTACCTCGCAAACGCGGGAAACAGCGACAAAGCAAATATATATATATATATATATATATATATATATATATATATATATATATATATATATATATATATATATATATATATATATATATATATATATATATATATGTTTTTTTTTTTTTTAAACTATTCGCCATTTCCCGCATTAGCGAGGTAGCGCTAAGAACAGAGGACTGGGCCTTTTTTGCAATAACCTCACCTGGCCCCCCTCTGTTCCTTCTTTTGGAAAATTTAAAAAAAAACGAGAGGGGAGGAATTCCAGCCCCCCGCTCCCTCCCCTTTTAGTCGCCTTCTACGACACGCAGGGAATACGTGGGAAGTATTCTTAAACCCCTATCCCCAGGGATAATATATATATATATATATATATATATATATATATATATATATATATATATATATATATATATATATATATATATATATTTTTTTTTTTTTTTTTTTCTTTTAAACTATTCGCCATTTCCCGCGTTAGCGAGGTAGCGTTAAGAACAGAGGACTGGGCCTTTTTTGGAATATCCTCACCTGGCCCCCTCTGTTCCTTCTTTGGAAAATTAAAAATAAAACGAGAGGGGAGGATTTCCAGCCCCCCGCTCCCTCCCCTTTCAGTCCCCTTCTACGACACGCAGGGAATACGTGGGAAGTATTCTTAATCCCCTAGCCCCAGGGATGATATATATATTTTTTTTTTTTTTTTTTTTTTTTTTTATACTTTGTCGCTGTCTCCCGCGTTTGCGAGGTAGCGGAAGGAAACAGACGAAAGAAATGGCCCAACCCCCCCCATACACATGTACATACACACGTCCACACACACAAATATACATACCTACACAGCTTTCCATGGTTTACCCCGGACGCTTCACATGCCTTGATTCAATCCACTGACAGCACGTCAACCCCTGTATACCACATCGCTCCAATTCACTCTATTCCTTGCCCTCCTTTCACCCTCCTGCATGTTCAGGCCCCGATCACACAAAATCTTTTTCACTCCATCTTTCCACCTCCAATTTGGTCTCCCTCTTCTCCTCGTTCCCTCCACCTCCGACACATATATCCTCTTGGTCAATCTTTCCTCACTCATTCTCTCCATGTGCCCAAACCATTTTAAAACACCCTCTTCTGCTCTCTCAACCACGCTCTTTTTATTTCCACACATCTCTCTTACCCTTACGTTACTTACTCGATCAAACCACCTCACACCACACATTGTCCTCAAACATCTCATTTCCAGCACATCCATCCTCCTGCGCACAACTCTATCCATAGCCCACGCCTCGCAACCATACAACATTGTTGGAACTACTATTCCTTCAAACATACCCATTTTTGCTTTCCGGGATAATGTTCTCGACTTCCACACATTTTTCAAGGCTCCCAAAATTTTCGCCCCCTCCCCCACCCTATGATCCACTTCCGCTTCCATGGTTCCATCCGCTGACAGATCCACTCCCAGATATCTAAAACACTTCACTTCCTCCAGTTTTTCACCATTCAAACTCACCTCCCAATTGACTTGACCCTCAACCCTACTGTACCTAATAACCTTGCTCTTATTCACATTTACTCTTAACTTTCTTCTTCCACACACTTTACCAAACTCCGTCACCAGCTTCTGCAGTTTCTCACATGAATCCGCCACCAGCGCTGTATCATCAGCGAACAACAACTGTCTCACTTCCCAAGCTCTCTCATCCCCAACAGACTTCATACTTGCCCCTCTTTCCAAAACTCTTGCATTTACCTCCCTAACAACCCCATCCATAAACAAATTAAACAACCATGGAGACATCACACACCCCTGCCGCAAACCTACATTCACTGAGAACCAATCACTTTCCTCTCTTCCTACACGTACACATGCCTTACATCCTCGATAAAAACTTTTCACTGCTTCTAACAACTTGCCTCCCACACCATATATTCTTAATACCTTCCACAGAGCATCTCTATCAACTCTATCATATGCCTTCTCCAGATCCATAAATGCTACATACAAATCCATTTGCTTTTCTAAGTATTTCTCACATACATTCTTCAAAGCAAACACCTGATCCACACATCCTCTACCACTTCTGAAACCACACTGCTCTTCCCCAATCTGCTGCTCTGTACATGCCTTCACCCTCTCAATCAATACCCTCCCATATAATTTACCAGGAATACTCAACAAACTTATACCTCTGTAATTTGAGCACTCACTCTTATCCCCTTTGCCTTTGTACAATGGCACTATGCACGCATTCCGCCAATCCTCAGGCACCTCACCATGAGTCATACATGGGTCGAGGTGGTGTGCAAAGTGAGAGGGTTAGGGAAAATGATTTGGTAAACAGAGAAGAGGTAGTAAAAGCTTTGCGGAAGATGAAAGCCGGCAAGGCAGCAGGTTTGGATGGTATTGCAGTGGAATTTATTAAAAAAGGGGGTGACTGTATTGTTGACTGGTTGGTAAGGATATATATATATATATATATATATATATATATATATATATATATATATATATATATATATATATATATATATATATATATATATATATATATATATATATATATATATATATATATATATATATATATATATTTATGTGTGTGTGTGTGTGTGTGTGAGTGTGTGTGTGTGTGTGTGTGTGTGTATCCCAAGGGATAGGGATATATAATTTTCCAAAAGAAGGAACAGAGATGGGGGCCAAGTGAGGGTTTCCCTCAACGGCTCAGTACTCTGTTCTTAACGCTACCTCGCCAGCGCGGTGGTTGGCGAATAGTATGAAAGAAATACATATATATATATATATATATATATATATATATATATATATATATATATATATATATGATAGAGTTGATAGAGATGCTCTGTGGAAGGTATTAAGAATATATGGTGTGGGAGGAAAGTTGTTAGAAGCAGTGAAAAGTTTTTATCGAGGATGTAAGGCATGTGTACGTGTAGGAAGAGAGGAAAGTGATTCGTTCTCAGTGAATGTAGGTTTGCGGCAGGGGTGTGTGATGTCTCCATGGTTGTTTAATTTGTTTATGGATGGGGTTGTTAGGGAGGTAAATGCAAGAGTTTTGGAAAGAGGGGCAAGTATGAAGTCTGTTGTGGATGAGAGAGCTTGGGAAGTGAGTCAGTTGTTGTTAGCTGATGATACAGCGCTGGTGGCTGATTCATGTGAGAAACTGCAGAAGCTGGTGACTGAGTTTGGTAAAGTGTGTGGAAGAAGAAAGTTAAGAGTAAATGTGAATAATAGCAAGGTTATTAGGTACAGTAGGGTTGAGGGTCAAGTCAATTGGGAGATGAGTTTGAATGGAGAAAAACTGGAGGAAGTGAAGTGTTTTAGATATCTGGGAGTGGATCTGGCAGCAAATGGAACCATGGAAGCGGAAGTGGATCATAGGGTGGGGGAGGGGGCGAAAATTCTGCGGGCCCTGAAGAATGTGTGGAAGTCGAGAACATTATCTCCGAAAGCAAAAATGGGTATGTTTAAAGGAATAGTGGTTCCAACAATGTTGTATGGTTGCGAGGCGTGGGCTATGGATAAAGTTGTGCGCAGGAGGATGGATGTGCTAGAAATGAGATGTTTGAGGACAATATGTGGTGTGAGGTGGTTTGATCGAGTGAGTAACGTAAGGGTAAGAGAGATGTGTGGAAATAAAAAGAACGTGGTTGAGAGAGCAGAAGAGGGTGTTTTGAAGTGGTTTGGGCACATGGAGAGAATGAGTGAGGAAAGATTGACCAAGAGGATATATGTGTCGGAGGTGGAGGGAACGAGGAAAAGAGGGAGACCAAATTGGAGGTGGAAAGATGGAGTGAAAAAGATTTTGTGTGATCGGGGCCTGAACATGCAGGAGGGTGAAAGGAGGGCAAGGAATAGAGTGAATTGGAGCGATGTGGTATACCGGGGTTGACGTGCTGTCAGTGGATTGAATCAAGGCATGTGAAGCGTCTGGGGTAAACCATGGAAAGCTGTGTAGGTATGTATATTTGCGTGTGTGGACGTATGTATATGCATGTGTATGGGGGGGGTTGGGCCATTTCTTTCGTCTGTTTCCTTGCGCTACCTCGCAGGCGCGGGAGACGGCGACAAGGTATAATAAAAATAAAAAAAAAAAATATATATATATATATATATATATATATATATATATATATATATATATATATATATATATATATATATATGTAAGTTTGTTGAGTATTCCTGGTAAATTATATGGGAGGGTATTGATTGAGAGGGTGAAGGCATGTACAGAGCATCAGACTGGGGAAGAGCAGTGTGGTTTCAGAAGTGGTAGAGGATGTGTGGATCAGGTGTTTGCTTTGAAGAATGTATGTGAGAAATACTAAGAAAAGCAAATGGATTTGTATGTAGCATTTATGGATCTGGAGAAGGCGTATGATAGAGTTGATAGAGATGCTTTGTGGAAGGTATTAAGAATATATGGTGTGGGAGGCAAGTTGTTAGAAGCAGTGAAAAGTTTTTATCGAGGATGTAAGGCATGTGTACGCGTAGGAAGAGAGGAAAGTGATTGGTTCTCAGTGAATGTCGGTTTGCGGCAGGGGTGTGTGATGTCTCCATGGTTGTTTAATTTGTTTATGGATGGGGTTGTTAGGGAGGTGAATGCAAGAGTTTTGGAAAGAGGGGCAAGTATGAAGTCTGTTGGGGATGAGAGAGCTTGGGAAGTGAGTCAGTTGTTGTTCGCTGATGATACAGCGCTGGTGTCTGATTCATGTGAGAAATTGCAGAAGCTGGTGACTGAGTTTGGTAAAGTGTGTGAATGAAAGAAAGTGAAGAGTAAATGTGAATAAGAGCAAGGTGATTAGGTACAGTAGAGTTGAGGGTCAAGTCAAATGGGAGGTAAGTCTGAATGAAGAAAAACTGGAGGAGGTAAAGTGTTTTAGATATCTGGGAGTGGATCTGGCAGCGGATGGAATCATGTAAGCGGAAGTGGATCATAGGGTGGGGGAGGGGGCGAAAGTCCTGGGAGCCTTGAAGAATGTGTGGAAGTCGAGAACATTATCTCGGAAAGCAAAAATGGGTATGTTTGAAGGAATAGTGGTTCCAACAATGTTGTATGGTTGCGAGGCGTGGGCTATGGATAGAGTTGTGCGCAGGAGGATGGATGTGCTGGAAATGAGATGTTTGTGGACAATGTGTTGTGTGAGGTGGTTTGATCGAGTAAGTAACGTAAGGGTAAGAGAGATGTGTGGAAATAAAAAGAGCGTGGTTGAGAGAGCAGAAGAGGGTGTTTTGAAATGGTTTGGGCACATGGAGAGAATGAGTGAGGAAAGATTGACCAAGAGGATATATGTATCGGAGGTGGAGGGAACGAGGAGAAGTGGGAGACCAAATTGGAGGTGGAAAGATGGAGTGAAAAAGATTTTGTGTGATCGGGGCCTGAACATGCAGGAGGGTGAAAGGAGGGCAAGGAATAGAGTGAATTGGATCGATGTTGTATACCGGGGTTGACGTGCTGTCAGTGGATTGAATGAGGGCATGTGAAGCGTCTGGGGTAAACCATGGAAAGCTGTGTAGGTATGTATATTTGCGTGTGTGGACGTATGTATATACATGTGTATGGGGGTGGGTTGGGCCATTTCTTTCGTCTGTTTCCTTGCGCTACCTCGCAAACGCGGGAGACAGCGACAAAGCAAAAAAAAAAAAAAATAATATGGAGAGAGTGAGTGAGGAAAGATTGACCAAGAGGATGTGTGTGTCGAGGGTGGAGGGAGCGAGGAGGGGAGGGAGACCAAATTGGGGGTGGAGGGATGGAGTGAGGGAGATTTTGTGTGATCGGGGCCTGAACATGCAGGAGGGTGGAGGGAGGGCGGGGAATAGAGTGAGTTGGAGCGATGTGGTGTGCCGGGGTTGACGTGCTGTCGGTGGATTGAGTCAAGGCATGTGAAGCGTCTGGGGTAAACCATGGAAAGCTGTGTAGGTATGTATATTTGCGTGTGTGGACGTATGTATATACATGTGTATGGGGGGGGTTGGGCCATTTCTTTCGTCTGTTTCCTTGCGCTACCTCGCAAACGCGGGAGACAGCGACAAAGTATAATAAAAAATATATATATATATATATATATATATATATATATATATATATATATATATATATATATATATATATATATATAGCACGAGGGTACAGTGGTGCGCATGATCTGGTATATGCTCATAACCACGAGAAAGATGAAACACGTTAAGTTCCCAAGTGCACTTTCGTGTAATGATCACATCATCAGGGGAGATACAAGAATGAGATTGAAGACGTAGAGCAGGTAGTTGATATACAAGTAAGAGACGTAGCTGAGGCATTATTGGTAGACAAGCTTTTCCCGCTGGCTACGTGTATCAAGTAACCGAAGTAATACCTGTAGAAGAGAGAAAGTGAAATGCAACAGGACAGTGTGAGGAGAAGAAGGATGGTTGACTGCACGAGTGTTAAGTAAGCAAAAGGCACCTGATGCCATACTGAGATGTATACGAGGAGCTTCATACCTGAGCACTGGGAACCAGTTGAACCCCAGGAGATGTATAAGAAATGCACAAAAGGGGAGACTATCTCGCTAGCTACACAACACTCCCTGCTTGTGGGAGGTAGATTGTGATCATTTCATGGAGTGTCTAGGACAGAGAGGAAGATTTGGGTTTGCCTAACATCTCATGATGTTACAGGATTGAACTGCAATCCTTAGAATTTAACAATGGGCAAATATAAAGGGAGAAATTGTTTTTTCTCAGAACTCAGATTAACCATGTTATTGCTCCCCTGTTCCATGATGCTGGGCAGGTCCGCATTACGAGAAGAGATATGTTCAGTGCAAGAAAAAGAATGGTTATTATAATGAGGAGTTAGAGTATGTGGAGTGGAATCATGAATAAAGATGGTTTATGTGGAAAAGAAAGATGTTAGGCGATGAGACTCATCATCACTGTTGACGTAAATAAAGGAAGTAGTGTGTTGATGAGTGAGCGATTGGCCCACTAGAGAGCAAGTTATCCACTGGGGAACAGAGTAGAAAAAACCAAAGGAAGGAAGTTTAGACATCAAAGACTATATACCACACCATGTCAGATGTTTCAGAGATACGAGAACGTAGGAAAGAACACCACGAGACTATGTACCACAGGAGCCATATTGAGGCTCAGAGACAAGGGAATAAACGTAAGAACTGTCGACCGGTAGTTGGGAGAACGAGAGCCGCCGGTACCAGGGATGACTGCATGCACCACCAAGGCATGCTTCTGATATAGACGAGCAAGCATGGGAGCTGCTGCAGTCACCTTCATTAAGTTGTGCTTGGCTTGCACATTCGTGTAGTGACTCGGGTCTGACGACCATCAGGTAGATAAAGCCTCTCGTTCAGCCAGGGTCACATCCGCTATCTGGGCAGCCATACTCCAGCAGTGAACATATGGCCAAGTAGCCGGAACAGTACAGCTCCTAATCAGTCAATAGAATCCTCCAGTAGGTTACGGACGTCCAGCAGCCAGGGACGTTCTAGAAGGTTACGGACGTCCAGCAGCCAGGGACGTTCTAGAAGGTTCCGGTCGTCCAGCAGCCAGGGACGTTCTAGAAGGTTCCTGACGTCCAGCAGCCAGGGACGTTCTAGAAGGTTACGGACGTCCAGCAGCCAGGGACGTTCTAGAAGGTTACGGACGTCCAGCAGCCAGGGACGTTCTAGAAGGTTACGGACGTCCAGCAGCCAGGGACGTTCTAGAAGGTTCCGGTCGTCCAGCAGCCAGGGACGTTCTAGAAGGTTCCTGACGTCCAGCAGCCAGGGACGTTCTAGAAGGTTCCGGTCGTCCAGCAGCCAGGGACGTTCTAGAAGGTTCCGGACGTCCAGCAGCCAGGGACGTTCTAGAAGGTTCCGGTCGTCCAGCAGCCAGGGACGTTCTAGAAGGTTCCGGTCGTCCAGCAGCCAGGGACGTTCTAGAAGGTTCCGGACGTCCAGCAGCCAGGGACGTTCTAGAAGGTTCCGGACGTCCAGCAGCCAGGGACGTTCTAGAAGGTTCCTGACGTCCAGCAGCCAGGGACGTTCTAGAAGGTTACGGACGTCCAGCAGCCAGGGACGTTCTAGAAGGTTCCTGACGTCCAGCAGCCAGGGACGTTCTAGAAGGTTCCAGACGTCCAGCAGCCAGGGACGTTCTAGAAGGTTCCAGACGTCCAGCAGCCAGGGACGTTCTAGAAGGTTCCGGACGTCCAGCAGCCAGGGACGTTCTAGAAGGTTCCTGACGTCCAGCAGCCAGGGACGTTCTAGAAGGTTCCGGACGTCCAGCAGCCAGGGACGTTCTAGAAGGTTCCAGACGTCCAGCAGCCAGGGACGTTCTAGAAGGTTCCGGACGTCCAGCAGCCAGGGACGTTCTAGAAGGTTCCTGACGTCCAGCAGCCAGGGACGTTCTAGAAGGTTACGGACGTCCAGCAGCCAGGGACGTTCTAGAAGGTTCCGGACGTCCAGCAGCCAGGGACGTTCTAGAAGGTTCCGGACGTCCAGCAGCCAGGGGCGTTCTAGAAGGTTCCGGACGTCCAGCAGCCAGGGACGTTCTAGAAGGTTCCGGACGTCCAGCAGCCAGGGGCGTTCTAGAAGGTTACGGACGTCCAGCAGCCAGGGACGTTCTAGAAGGTTCCGGACGTCCAGCAGCCAGGGACGTTCTAGAAGGTTCCGGACGTCCAGCAGCCAGGACGTTCTAGAAGGTTCCGGACGTCCAGCAGCCAGGGACGTTCTAGAAGGTTCCGGACGTCCAGCAGCCAGGGACG
>NC_092235.1:11377590-11392590 GCF_036320965.1 Panulirus ornatus | reverse complement strand
TCTTGACCTCCTGTCTCTTTCTTTTATACACCTCCCACTCAATTGCATTTTTTCCCTGCAAAAATCGTCCAAATGCCTCTCTCTTCTCTTTCACTAATACTCTTACTTCTTCATCCCACCACTCACTACCCTTTCTAATCAACCCACCTCCCACTCTTCTCATGCCACAAGTATAATAAAGTATAAAGTATAATAATAAATAAATAAATATTATCATTATCATTAGTAGTAGTAGTAGTGGTACTAGTAGCAGTGGTAATGGTGGTTGTTTTGGTAGTAGTAGTAGTAGTGGTGGTGGAGGTGGTGGTAGTAGTAGTAGTAGTAGTAGTAGTAGTAGTAGTAGTACTAGTAGTAGGAGTGGTGGTAGTAGTAGTAGTAATAGTAGCATTAGTAGTAGTAGTAGTAGTAGTAGTAGTAGTAGTAGTAGTAGTAGTAGTAGTAGTAGTAGTAAGTAGTAGTACTAGTAGTAGGAGTGGTGGTAGTAGTAGTAGTAATAGTAGCATTAGTAGTAGTAGTAGTAGTAGTAGTAGTAGTAGTAGTAGTAGTAGTAGTAGTAGTACTAGTAGTAGGAGTGGTGGTAGTAGTAGTAGTAATAGTAGCATTAGTAGTAGTAGTAGTAGTAGTAGTAGTAGTAGTAGTAGTAGTAGTAGTAGTAGTAGTAGTAGTAGTAGTACTAGTAGTAGGAGTGGTGGTAGTAGTAGTAGTAATAGTAGCATTAGTAGTAGTAGTAGTAGTAGTAGTAGTAGTAGTAGTAGTAGTAGTAGTAGTAGTAGTAGTAGTAGTAGTACTAGTAGTAGGAGTGGTGGTAGTAGTAGTAGTAATAGTAGCATTAGTAGTAGTAGTAGTAGTAGTAGTAGTAGTAGTAGTAGTAGTAGTAGTAGTAGTAGTAGTAGTAGTAGTAGTAGTAGTACTAGTAGTAGGAGTGGTGGTAGTAGTAGTAGTAATAGTAGCATTAGTAGTAGTAGTAGTAGTAGTAGTAGTAGTGGTAGTAGTAGTAGTAGTAGTAGTAGTAGTAGTAGTGTGCAGTATTTGTGACATTCAGAGATAGGAAGAGAGAGAGAGAGAGAGAGGGAGAGGCAGGGAGTGAGTGAGTGAGGGAGGGAGAGTGTGTGGTGCATATTGATCAGTAAAGATGAGAGAGTTGTGCTGGACTCTGGCAATGACTTGTGGCCCCAACCTTTGCTTCTCTCTCTTCTTTCTCTCTTGTTTGTCTCCTGTTTCCCTCTTGTTTCTCTCTTGTTGCTTTCTTGTTTGTGTCCTGTTTGCCTCTTGTTTCTCTTTTGTTGCTTTCTTGTTTGTGTCCTGTTTGCCTCTTGTTTCTCTCTTGTTGCTCTCTTGTTTGTTTCCTGTTTGCCTCTTATTTCTCTCTTGTTGCTTTCTTGTTTGTGTCCTGTTTGCCGCTTGTTTCTCTCTTGTTGCTTTCTTGTTTTTGTCCTGTTTGCCTCTTGTTTCTCTCTTGTTGCTCTCTTGTTTGTTTCCTGTTTGCCTCTTATTTCTCTCTTGTTGCTTTCTTCTTTGTGTCCTGTTTGGCTCTTGTTTCTCCCTTGTTGCTCTCTTGTTTGTGTCCTGTTTGCCTCTTGTTTCTCTCTTGTTGCTCTCTTGTTTGTTTCCTGTTTGCCTCTTATTTCTCTCTTGTTGCTTTCTTGTTTATCTCCTGTTTGCCTCTTGTTTGTATAATGTTTGCCTCTTGTTTGTCTTACGTTGGCTTCCTATTTGTATCTTGATTGTGTTGTGTTTGTATCCTGTCTATATGTTCTACCTGTCTTGTTTGTCTCTTTTTTTCCTGTTTCTCTTGTTTGACTCTTCTTTGTAACTTGTATATGTCCTGTTTGTCTCTTGTTTGCTTCTTGTTTTTGTCCTGTTTCTGTTTTGTTTGACTTCTGTTTGTGTCTTGTTTATGTCCTTTTTGTCTCTGTTTGTATGTCATTCCTCTCTTGTTTGCTTCTCGTTTTTTTTCTTGTTTCTCATATTTGACTTCTGTTTGTAACTTGTGTATGTCCTGTTTGTCTCTCTTTTGTTTTGTTTGTCGCTTATTTTTCTCTTCCTTGCCTTTTGTTTGTATATTGTTTTTCTCATTTGCTTCATTTTTGCCTCTTTTTCTTTCTTTTTTTTTTTTGCTTTTTGTTTCTCTTGTTTTGAATCTTGTTTGCCTCTCGTTTCTTTCTTGCCTCTTGTTTGCGTTCTGTTTGCCTCTTCTTCGTATCTTGGTTCTCTCTTATTTGCCTCTTCTTTTTCTCTTCCTTGTCTTGTGTGTATCTTGTTTGTGTCTTGTTTGCTAATAGAATGTTAATATTTCTTTAGTTATTTTGTTTGTTATTGAGGTACTCTGACTGGACAGGTCCTTAGCTGCATCGTAAGCTGTTTGTATGTTGTTTATGTCTTGTTTGCCAAGGTTAGTGGTGTGAAGGCGACCTAGAGACGTTGTTAATGTTTTGTTTGGTCTGCGCCACCATTAACATATACCATAAAACTTTGTGTCATGTTTACACAGCTTATTACCGGTAGTATCCTTTACAGTTTTGTTTATGTCTTGTTTGCCCAGCTTATTAAGGGTAGTGTGTGATTAAGCTTTATGTCATGTTTGCCCAGCTTATTCATGTGAGTAAGGAAGCTTCGTCTTGTAACTTATTTGTTGTGTATGTTTGCCTTTGATGTATAAGGCTGACAAGTCATCAGGAAAGAATAAGTACAAACAATAACTGAAGTAACACAGTACAAACAAGAATGAAAACAAGCAACATGAAGTGTGTTTGTTATTTGTTTCTCTCCCTTTCTATCTGAATGTTTCATGACTCAAGACTAATGGCTTCTAATTAAGGGAGAAATGTTTGTTTGTGGCTAGAGTTCATTTGTTGAGAGTTTGTGGAGTTCGGTATTTACAGGGAGTTCAGTTGACCCTCTGGAGTTTACAGGGAATTCAGTTGACCCTCCAGTGTTTATAGGGAGTTCAGTTGACCCTTCATTGTTTACAGGGAGATCAGTTGACCTTTTGGTGTTTACAGGGTGTTCAGTTGACCTTTTGGTGTTTACAGGGAGTTCAGTTGACCTTTTAGTGTTACAGGGAGTTCAGTGACCCTCCAGTGTTTAAAAGGAGTTCAGTTGAACCTCTGGTGTTTACAGAGAGTTCAATTGACTCTCTTGTGTTTACAGGGAGTTCGTTTGACCCTGTGGTGTTTACGGGGAGTTCAGATGATCCTCCAGTGTTAAAAGGGAGTTTAGTTGACCCTTCAATGTGTACAGGGAGTTCAGTTGACCCTCTGGTGTTTCTTGGGAGTTTAGTTGACCCTCTGGTGTTTACAGTGAGTTCAGTTGACCCTCCAGTGTTTACAGAGAGTTCAGTTGAACCTCTAGTATTTACAGGGAGTTCAATTGACCCCTCAGTGTTTACAGGGAGTTCAATTGACCCTCCAGTGTTTACAGGAAGTTTAGGTGACCCTCTGGTGTTCACAGGACGTGCAGTTGACCCTCCAGTGTTTACAAGGAGTTCAGTTGACCCGTTAGTGTTTACAGGGAGTTCAGTTGATCCTCCAATATTTACAGGGAGTTCAGTTGATCCTCCACTGTTTACAAGGAGTTCAGATGGCCACTTAGTATTTGCATCCAGTTCTGTTGACCCTCTGGTGTTTACAGGGAGTTCAGATGATCCTTTGATGTTTACAGGAAGTTCAGTTGACCTTCCAGTGTTTACAGGGAGTTCAGATGGCCCCAGTGCTTACAGGGAGTTCAGTCGGCCTTTCAATGCCTACAGGGAGTTCAGTTGACCCCCTGGTGCTTACAGGGAGTTCGGGTGACCCTCCAGTGTTTAGAGGGAGTTCAAATGTCCCCCTTGTGTCTACAGAGAGTTCAGTTGACCTTCCAGTGTTTGCAGGGGGTTCAGTTGACCCTTCCAGTATTTGCAGGGGGTTCAGTTGACCCTTCCAGTGTTTACAGGGAGTTATGATGGCCCCCACTTTTTACAGAGGGTTCAGTTGACCCTCCAGTGTATACAGGGAGTTCACTTGACCCTTTGGTGTTTACAGAAAGTTTACATGGCCACACAGTGTTTACAGGGAGTTCATTAGACCCGTCAGTGTTTACAGAAAGTTTAGTTGACCCTCCAGTGTTTACAGGATGTTCAGCTGACCCTCTGGTGTTTACAGGGAGATCAGTTGACCATCTAGTCTTTACAGGGAGTTCACTTGACCGTCTTGTGTTTACAGGGATTTCAGTTGACCCTCTGGTGTTTACATGGAGTTCGGCTGACCCTTTGGTGTTTACAGGGAGTTCAGTTGATCCTGTGACATTTAAAGGGAGTTCAGTTGACCCCCTGGTGTTTACAGGGAGTTTAGTTGACCCTCTGGTGTTTACACGGAGTTCAATTGACCATCCACTGTTTACAGGGAGTTCAGTTGACCCTTTGGTGGTTACAGAGAGTTCAGTTGACCCTCTGGTGTTGAAGGGAGTTCAGTTGACCCTCTGTGTTAACAGGGAGTTCCGTTGACCGTCCAGTATTTACAGGGAGATCACTTGACTCTCTGGTGTCTACAGGAGTTCGGTTGACTTTCTAGAGTTTGCAGGGAGTTCAAATGGCCCTTCGGTGTTGACAGGCAGTTCAGTTGACCCTCTGGTGTTTACAGGGAGTTCATAAGTTGACCTTTTGGCGTTTATAGGTAGTCCAGTTGACCCTCTGGTGCTTACTGGAAGTTCGGTTGACTCTCCAGTGTTTACATGGAATTCAGTTGCCCCTTTATTGGTTACAGGGAGTTCAGTTGACCCTCTAGTGTTTACTGCAAGTCCAGTTGATCCTCTGGTGTTTACAGGGAGTTCACTTGACCCTCTGGTGTTTACAGGGAGTTCAGGTAACTCTCTGGTATTTACAGGGGGTTCATTTGACCCTCCAGTCTTTACAGAGATTTCTGTTGACCCTCCGGTGTATACAGGGAGTTGTGTTAACCCGCTGGTGTTTACAGGGAGTTCGGTTGACCCTTCATTGTTTCCAGGGAGTTCAGTTGATCCTTTAATGTTTACAGGGAGTTCAGGTGACCCTCCAGTGTTTATAGGGAGTTCAGATGGGCCCCCAGTGCTTACAGGGAGTTCAATCGGCCCTCCAATGCTTACAAGGAGTTCAGTGGAACCTCTGGTGTTTACAGGAAGTTCGGTTGACCCTCCAGTGTTTAGAGGGAATTCAGATCCCCCCCCCCCAGTGTTTACAGAGAGTTCAGTTAACCTTCCAGTGTTTGGAGGGAGTTCTGTTGACTCTACAGTGTTTACTGTGAGTTTTGATGGCCCGCCACTATTTACAGAGAGTTCAGTTTACCCTCCAGTGTATACAGGGAGTTCATTTGACCCTTTGGTGTTTACAGGAAGTTCTGATGGCCACACAGTGTTGACAGGGATTTAATTTGACCCGTCAGTGTTTACAGGGAGTTCAGTTGACCCTCTGGTGTTTACAGGGAGTTTAGTTGACCCTCTGGTGTTTGCAGGGAGTTTGGTTGACCCTCTAGTGTTTACATGGAGTTCAGGTGACCCTTTGGTGGTTACAATGAGTTCAGTTGACCTTCCCTTTGTTTACAGGAATTCGGTTGACCCTTTGTTGTTTATAAGGACTTCAGTTGACCCTTTGTTGTTTATAGGGAGTTCAGTTGACCCTTTGTTTTTTTAAAGGGAGTTCAGTTGATCCTCTGGTGTTTACAAGGAGTCCAATTGACCCTGTGAAGTTTACAGGGAGTTCAGTTGACCCTCTGGTGTTTACAAGGAGTTCAATTGGCCCTGTGATGTTTACAAGGAGTTCATTTGACCCTCTGGTGTTAACGGGGAGTTTCGTTGACCATTCAGTGTTTATAGGGAGTTCACTTGGCCTTCTGGTGTCTGTAGGAGTTCAGTTGACTTTCCGGTGTTTGCAGGGAGTTCAGATGACTCTTTGGTGTAGACAGGCAGTTCGGTTGACCCTCATGTGTTTGCAGGGAGTTCATAAGCTGACTCTCTGGCGTCTACACGGAGTTTAGTTGATCCTCTGGTATTTACTGAAAGTTCGGTTGATCCTCCATTGTTTACATGGAGTTCAGTTGACCTTTTGGTGTTTAAAGGGAGTTCAGTTAACCCTCTGGTGTTTACTGCAAGTTCAGTTGCTCCTCTGGTGTTTACAGGGAGTTCAGTTGACCTGGCGTTTACAGAGACTTCAGTTGACCCTTCATTGTTTCCAGGGAGTTCAGTTGACCCTCCAGTGTTTACAGAGAGAGTTCAGGTGACCCTCTGGTGTTTACAGGGAATTCAATTGACTCTCCTTTGTTTATAGGGAGTTAAGTTGACCCTCTGGTGTTTACAGGAAATTCAGTTGCCCCTTTGGTGTTTACAGGAAGCTCAGATGGCCCCCACTGTTTACGAGGACTTCAGTTGACGCATCAGTGATTACAGCGAGTTCACTTAACCCTCTGGTGTTTACAGGAAGTTCAGTTTACCCTCTGGTGTTTACAGGGAGGTGTGATGACCCTCTGGTGCTTGAAGTTAGTTTAGTGGTGTTTACAGGGAGTTCAGTCGACCCTGTGGTGTTTACAGGGAGTCAGTTGACCCTCCAGTGCTTACTGGGAGTTCAGATACTCTCTGGTGTTTACAGGGAGTTCAGTCGACCCTGTGGTGTTTACAGGGAGTCAGTTGACCCTCCAGTGTTTACAGGGAGTTCAGATACCCTCTGGTTTTACAGGGAGTCCAGTTGACTGTCCAGTGTCTACAGAAAGTTCAGTTGAACCTTTGGTGTTTACAAGGAGTTCAGTTGACCCTCCAGTATTTACATGTATTTCAGTTGACCCTTCAGTGTTTACAGAGAGTTCAGTTGACCCTTTGGTGTTTACAAGGAGTTCAGTTGACCCTCTTTTGTTTACAGGGAGTTCAGTTGACTCTCTGGTGTTTGCAGGGAGTTCAGATGGTCCCCTACCGTTTACAAGGACTTCAATTGACCTTCAGTTAACCCTCTGGTGTTTACTGCAAGTTCAGTTGATCCTCTGGTGTTTGCAGGGAGCTCAGCTGACCAGCTGGTGTTTGCAGGGAGCTCAGTTGACCATCTGGTGTTTATAGGGAGTACAGTGGACCATCCAGTGTTTATAGGGAGTTCAGTTGACCTTCTGGTGTTTACAGGGAGCTCAGTTGACCCTACATTGTTTCCAGGGAGTTCAGTTGACCCTACAGTGTTTACAGGGAGTTCGGTTGACCCTATGGTGTTTACAGAGAGTTCAGGTGACCCTCCAGTGTTTACAGGGAGTTCAGTTGATCCTCTAGTGTTTACAGGGAGTTCAGATGGTCCCCCACCGTTTACAAGGACTTCAGTTGACCTTCAGTGTTTACAGCGAGTTCACTAAACCCTCTGGTGTTTTACAGGGAGTTCAGTTTACCCTCTGGTGTTTACAGGGAGTTCAGTTGACCCTGTGGTGTTTACAGAGAGTTCAGTTGACCCTTTGATATTTACAGGGAGTTCAGTTGACCCTCCAGTGTTTAAACAGAGTTCAGTTAACCCTCTGGTGTTTACATGGAGTTCAGCTGACCCTCTGGTGTTTACAGGGCGTTCAATTGACCCTTAGGTGTTTACAGGGAGTTCAGTTGACCCTTTTCGGATTTGAACGAACATTGAGGGCCTTGCTGAACACTGTTTCCCGTCCTCGGTGGGCAGGGGTGGGTAATGGTAGCCTAGGATGAGTAATGGTGGGCTGGGTTGGGTAATGGTGGGTTGGGGTTGTCAATGGTTGACAGGGGAGGGTATATGGTGGGTTGGGGTGAGTAATTGCGGGTTGAGATGGGTATTGTTGGGATGTGGTGGGTAATGGTGGGCAGGCATGGGAATTGGTGGGTAGTGGTGGGCAGTGGATGGTAATGATGGGTTGAGATGGGTAATGATTCGCTGGTGTAGGTAATGGTGGGAGAGGGTGGGTTAAGAGAGAGAGAGAGAGAGAGAGAGAGAGAGAGAGAGAGAGAGAGAGAGAGAGAGAGAGAGAGAGAGAGAGAGTTGTGTGGGTTAAGAATGAGAAAATGTAAGAATGAATGAGTAGTTAGAGGAGAGCAGTGAGTGTAGATGGGGGAGTGGAAGAGGCTTTGGTCGACTGGGAAAGTGGAAAAGGGCGTGGCTGACAGGGAATATGGTTGGGAGAGTGGAAGAGGTCATGGGCGGCGGGGAGTGGGTAAGAGAGAGGGCGTGCCCGGCAGGGAGTGTGGCTGGATGAGTGGGACATGGCGTGGCCGGCAGGGAGTGTGGCTGGGAGAGTAAAGAAATGTGATGGAGACTGCTGGACGGCAGAGGCTTGGGAAGTGAGACTGACGGAAATATAGCTGGAAGAGAGAGAGAGAGAGAGAGAGAGAGAGAGAGAGAGAGAGAGAGAGAGAGAGAGAGAGAGAGAGAGAGAGAGAGAGAGAACGTAAGGGTCAAGTGAGAGTAATGTTAGAGGGCCTATGGGGGTGATGTTTGTAAATACCTATATGTACTGTATGGGGAGGGAGGGGGTTCATCACTAGTACAGGGAGGGAGTTCAACACTAGTACAGGAACAGAGTTCAACAGTAGTTGTACAGGGAAGGTGTTCAACACTATTACAAGGACGGAGTTCAACAGTAGTACAGGAATGGGGTTCAACAATAGTACAGGGAGGGGGTTCAACACTAGTGCAGGAAAGGGGTTCAACAGTAGTACAATGAGGGCGTTCAACACTAGTACAGGGAGGATGTTCAACATTAGTACAGTGAGGAGCTTCAACACAAATACAGGGAGGGTGTTCAACGCTAGTACAGGGAGGTAGTTCAACACTAGTACAGGGAGCGTGTTCAACAGTAGTACAGGAAAGGGGTTCAACACTAGTACAGGGAGGGTGTTAAACACTAGTACAGGAAGGGGGTTCAACAATAGTACAGGGAGGGGGCTCAACACTAGTACAGGGAGGGAGTTCAACACAATTACAATGAGGAGGTTCAACACAAGTACAGGGAGGGGTTCAACACTAGCACAGGAAGATTGATCAACACTAGTACAGGGAGGGTGTTCAACAGTAGTATAGGAAGGGGTTCAGGACTAAAACAGGGAGGGTGTTCAACACAAGTACTGAGAGGGGGTTTAACTATTTCAGGGAAGGGGTTCATCACTAGTATAGGGAGGAGGTTCAACACTAGTACAATGAGGAGTTTCAACAGTAGTAAAGGAAGGGGGTTCAACACTAGCATAGGGATGGTGTTCAACACTAGTACAGGGAGGGTGTTCAACACAAATATAGGGAGAGTGTTCAGCAGTATTACATGGAAGGGGTTCAACACTAGTACAGAGAGGGTGTTCAACACTAGTGCAGGAAGGGGGTTCAACACTAGTATAAGGAGGGTGTTCAACACTAGTACAGAGAGGTTGTTCAACACCAGTACAGAGAGGGGGTTCAACACTAGTACAGGGAGGGTGTTCAACACTAGTACACGGAGGGTGTTCAACGCTAGTACAGGGAGGTGGTTCAACCTTAGTATAGGAAGCGTTTTCAACAGTAGTACAGGGAAGGGGTTCAACACTGGTACAGGGAGGATGTTCAACACTAGGACAGGAAGGGGGTTCAACAATTGTACAGGAAAGGGGTTCAACACTAGTACAGAGAGGTTGTTCAACACCAGTACAGGTAGGGGGTTCAACACTAGTACAGGGAGGGTGTTCAACACTAGTACAGAGAGGTTGCTCAACACCAGTACAGGGAGGGGGTTCAACACCAGTATAGGGAGCAGGTTCAACACTAGCATAGGAAGGGGGTTCAACACTAGTACAGGGAGGGTGTTCAACACTAGTACAGGGAGGGTGTTCAACACTATTACTGAGAGGTGGTTCAGCACTAGTACAGGAAGGGTGTTCAACAGAAGTACAGGGAAGGGGTTCAATACTAGTACAGGGAGGGTGTTCAACCTAGTACAGGGAGGGAGGTCAATAGTAGTACAGAGAGAGGTTCAACACTAGTACAGGGAGGGTGTTCAACACTCGCACAGGAAGGTGGTTCAACGCTAGTACAGGGAGGGTGTTCAACAGTAGCACAGGGAGGGGGTTCAACACTAGTACAGGGAGGGGATTCAAAACGAGTACAATGAGATGGTTCAACACTAGTACAGGGAGTCGGTTCAGCACTAGCAAAATGAGGAGGTGCAACACTAGTGCAGGGAGAGTGTTATACAGTAGTATAGGACAGGGGTTCAACACTAGCACAGAAAGGGGGTTCAACACTAGTACAGAAAGGGGGTTCAACACTAGTACAGAAAGGGGGTTCAACACTAGTACAGAAAGGGGGTTCAACACTAGTACAGAAAGGGGGTTCAACACTAGTACAGAAGGGGGGTTCAACACTAGTACAGAAAGGGGGTTCAACACTAGTACAGGGAAGGGGTTCAGCAGCTACAGGGAGGGGCTCAACAGTAGTACAGGGAGGGTGTTCAAGAGTAGTACAGGGAGGGTGTTCAAGAGTAGTACAGGGAGGGTGTTCAAGAGTAGTACAGGGAGGGTGTTCAAGAGTAGTACAGGGAGGGTGTTCAACAGTAGTACAAGGAAGGTGTTCAACAGTAGTACAGGGAGGGTGTTCAACAGTAGTACAAGGAAGGTGTTCAACAGTAGTACTGGGAGGGTCTTCAAGAGTAGTACAGGGAGGGTGTTGGACAGTAGTACAGGGAGGGTGTTCACCAGTAGTACAGGGAGGGTGTTGGACAGTAGTACAGGGAGGGTGTTCAAGAGTAGTACAGGGAGGGTGTTCAAGAGTAGTACAGGGAGGGTGTTCAAGAGTAGTACAGGGACGGTGTTCAACAGTAGTACAAGGAGAGTGTTGAACAGTAGTACAGGGAGGGTGTTCAACAGTAGTACAGGGAGGGTGTTCAACAGTAGTACTGGGAGGGCATTCAACAGTAGTACAAGGAGGGTGTTGGACAGTAGTACAGGGAGGGTGTTCAACAGTAGTACAGGGAGGGTGTTGAACAGTAGTACAGGGAGGGCATTCAACAGTAGTACAAGGAGGGTGTTGGACAGTAGTACTGGGAGGGCATTCAACAGTAGTACAGGGAGGGTGTTCAACAGTAGTACAGGGAGGGTGTTCAACAGTAGTACAACGAGGGTGTTGAACAGCAGTACAGGGAGGGTGTTCAACAGTCGTACATGCAGGGTGTTGGACAGTAGTACAGGGAGGGCATTCAACAGCAGTACAGGGAGGGTGTTCAAGAGTAGTGCAGGGAGCGGGTTGAACAGTAGTACAGGGAGGGTGTTCAAGAGTAGTGCAGGGAGCGGGTTGAACAGTAGTACAGGGAGGGTGTTCAACAGTAGTACAGGGAGGGCATTCAACAGTAGTACAAGGAGGGTGTTGGACAGTAGTACAGGGAGGGTGTTCAACAGTAGTACAGGGAGGGTGTTGAACAGTAGTACAGGGAGGGCATTCAACAGTAGTACAAGGAGGGTGTTGAACAGTAGTACAGGAAGGTGTTCAACAGTAGTACTGGGAGGGTGTTCAACAGCAGTACTGGGAGGGTGTTCAACAGCAGTACAGGGAGGGTGTTCAACAGTAGTACAGGGAGGGTGTTCAACAGTAGTACTGGGAGGGTGTTCAACAGTAGTACAGGGAGGGTGTTCAACAGTAGTACAGGGAGGGTGTTCAACAGCAGTACTGGGAGGGTGTTCAACAGCAGTACTGGGAGGGTGTTCAACAGTAGTACTGGGAGGGTGTTCAACAGTAGTACAGGGAGGGTGTTCAACAGTAGTACTGGGAGGGTGTTCAACAGTAGTACAGGGAGGGTGTTCAACAGTAGTACTGGGAGGGTGTTCAACAGTAGTACAGGGAGGGTGTTCAACAGCAGTACTGGGAGGGTGTTCAACAGTAGTACTGGGAGGGTGTTCAACAGTAGTACTGGGAGGGTGTTCAACAGTAGTACAGGGAGGGTGTTCAACAGTAGTACTGGGAGGGTGTTCAACAGTAGTACAGGGAGGGTGTTCAACAGTAGTACTGGGAGGGGGTTCACTTGTGGTGGACCCCATCGGTGTCAACCATTATAAGATGGTTGTCAGTAAGCATTACCTCAGTCATCGTCCACCATCTTATATACTTCCTCACATCTTTATTATGAACAAGTTTCTTGCTTAATGTCATGTTATGTCCTCTGCTCCTCACCCACCCACATCTCTCCCTTCAACATCTGCTCCATCTTCACCTCATCCATCAAGTTTAAAGGTTTTGATCAAGTCAATCCTCTCTCTTCTCTCTTCCAAGCTGGGTAAACTTGAAGCGTGCAGCCTTTCCCTGTAACTCAGCTCTCTTCTTCCTGGTACCATCTTTGTTGCCCTCCTCTGGACCTTCTCTATCAGCTCATTATTTCCTTATGCATATCCTGTTCTGATATTGGCCAGCAGACAGTTGTTCTCGTGAACTGTTCTCCTGGTGACAGGGTAGGTACAAGGCAACCAGCACACACACACATTCCTGCAGCTTATTTCCCACTACATAATAAAGACAGTGAGGCCTTACTTTCCCACTACATAATAAAGACAGTGAGGCCTTACTTTCCCACTACATAATAAAGACAGTGAGGCCTTACTTTCCCACTACATAATAAAGACAGTGAGCCCTTACTTCACCGTCTGCTGACCTCATTACTCTACATGTACTTGGTGTATCAATCTTCTCCTCAAGACCTGGCTATCATACTCGTGGTGTATGATTTCCCTATACCAAGACCTGGCTATCATACTCGTGGTGTATGATTTCCCTATACCAAGACCTGGCCATCATACTCGTGGTGTATGATTTCCCTATACCAAGACCTGGCTATCATACTCGTGGTGTATGATTTCCCTATACCAAGACCAGGCTATCATACTCGTGGTGTATGATTTCCCTATTACCAAGACATGGCCATCATACTCGTGGTGTATGTTTTCCCTTTACCAAGACCTGGCCATCATACTCGTGGTGTATGATTTACCATACCAAGACCTGGCCATCATACTCGTGGTGTATGATTTCCCTATACCAAGACCTGGCCATACATACACGTGGTGTATGATTTCCCTATACCAAGACCTGGTCCATCATACTCGTGGTGTATGATTTCCCTATACCAAGACCTGGCCATCATACTCGTGGTGTATGATTTCCCTATACAAGACCTGGCCATCATACTCGTGGTGTATGATTTTCCCTATACCAAGACCTGGCCATTATACTCGTGGTGTATGATTTCCCTATACCAAGACCTGGCATTATACTCGTGGTGTATGATTTCCCTATACCAAGACCCTGGCCATCATACTCGTGGTGTATGATTTCCCTATACCAAGACCTGGCTATCATACTCGTGTGTATGATTTCCCTATACCAAGACCTGGCCATCATACTCGTGGTGTATGATTTCCCTATACAAGACTGGCCATCATACTCGTGGTGTATGATTTCCTATACCAAGACCTGGGCCCTCATACCCGTGAGTGTATGATTTCCTATACCAAGACCTGGCCATCATACTCGTGGTGTATGATTTCCCTATACAAGACCTGGCCATAAACTCGTGGTGTATGATTTCCCTATACCAAGACCTGGCCATCATACTCGTGGTGTATGATTTCCCTATACCAAGACCTGGCCCATCATACTCGTGGTGTATGATTTCCCTATACCAAGACCTGGCCATCATACTCGTGGTGTATGATTTCCCTATACCAAGACCTGGCCATCATACTCGTGGTGTATGATTTCCCTATACCAAGACCTGGCCATCATACTCGTGGTGTATGATTTCCCTATACCAAGACCTGGCCATCATACTCGTGGTGTATGATTTCCCTATACCAAGACCTGGCCATCATACTCGTGGTGTATGATTTCCCTATACCAAGACCTGGCCATCATACTCGTGGTGTATGATTTCCCTATACCAAGACCTGGCCATCATGCTCGTGGTGTATGATTTCCCTATACCAAGACCTGGCCATCATACTCGTGGTGTATGATTTCCCTATACCAAGACCTGGCCATCATACTCGTGGTGTATGATTTCCTATACCAAGACCTGGCCATCATACTCGTGGTGTATGATTTCCCTATACCAAGACCTGGCCATCATACTCGTGGTGTATGATTTCCCTATACCAAGACCTGGCCATCATACTCGTGGTGTATGATTTCCCTATACCAAGACCTGGCCATCATACTCGTGGTGTATGATTTCCCTATACCAAGACCTGGCCATCATACTCGTGGTGTATGATTTCCCTATACCAAGACCTGGCCATCATACTCGTGGTGTATGATTTCCCTATACCAAGACCTGGCCATCATACTCGTGGTGTATGATTTCCCTATACCAAGACCTGGCCATCATACTCGTGGTGTATGATTTCCCTATACCAAGACCTGGCCATCATACTCGTGGTGTATGATTTCCCTATACCAAGACCTGGCCATCATACTCGTGGTGTATGATTTCCCTATACCAAGACCTGGCCATCATGCTCGTGGTGTATGATTTCCCCATACCAAGACCTGGCCATCATACTCGTGGTGTATGATTTCCCTATACCAAGACCTGGCCATCATACTCGTGGTGTATGATTTCCCTATACCAAGACCTGGCCATCATACTCGTGGTGTATGATTTCCCTATACCAAGACCTGGCCATCATACTCGTGGTGTATGATTTCCCTATACCAAGACCTGGCCATCATACTCGTGGTGTATGATTTCCCTATACCAAGACCTGGCCATCATACTGGTGGTGTATGATTTCCCTATACCAAGACCTGGCCATCATACTCGTGGTGTATGATTTCCCTATACCAAGACCTGGCCATCATACTCGTGGTGTATGATTTCCCTATACCAAGACCTGGCCATCATACTCGTGGTGTATGATTTCCCTATACCAAGACCTGGCCATCATACTCGTGGTGTATGATTTCCCTATACCAAGACCTGGCCATCATACTCGTGGTGTATGATTTCCCTATACCAAGACCTGGCCATCATACTCGTGGTGTATGATTTCCCTATACCAAGACCT
>NC_092235.1:11347590-11370090 GCF_036320965.1 Panulirus ornatus | reverse complement strand
TATGAGGCACTAATGATGGGAAGAGACGAGGTATGAGGCACTAATGATGGGAGAGACGAGGTATGAGGCACTAATGATGGAGAGACGAGGTATGAGGCACTAATGATGGAAGAGACGAGGTATGAGGCACTAATGATGGAAGAGACGAGGTATGAGGCACTAATGATGGAAGAGACGAGGCATGAGGCACTAATGATGGGAGAGACGAGGTATGAGGCACTAAGGATGGAAGAGACGAGGCATGAGGCACTAATGATGGAAGAGACAAGGTATGACGCACTAATGATGGAAGAGACGAGGTATGAGGCACTAATGATGGAAGAGACGAGGCATGAGGCACTAATGATGGAAGAGACGAGGTATGAGGCACTAATGATGGAAGAGGCGAGGTATGAGGCACTAATGATGGAAGAGACGAGATATGAGGTACTAATGATGGAAGAGACTAGGCATGAGGCACTAATGATGGAAGAGACGAGGTATGAGGAACTAATGATGGAAGAGACGAGGCATGAGGCACTAATGTATGGAAGAGACGAGGTATGAGGCACTAATGATGGAAGAGACGAGGGCATGAGGCACTAATGATGGAAAGAGACGAGGTATGAGCATGTAAACTAATGATGGGAAGAGACGAGGATGAGGCACTAATGATGGAAGAGACGAGCATGAGGCACTAATGATGGGAGAGACAAGGTATGAGGCACTAATGATGGGAGAGACGAGGTATGAGGCACTAATGATGGGAGAGACGAGGTATGAGGCACTAATGATGGGAGAGACGAGGTATGAGGCACTAATGATGGAAGAGACGAGGTATGAGGCACTAATGATGGAAGAGACGAGGTATGAGGCACTAATGATGGGAGAGACGAGGTATGAGGCACTAATGATGGGAGAGACGAGGCATAAGGCACTAATGATGGAAGAGACGAGGTATGAGGCACTAATGATTGGAGAGACGAGGTATGAGGCACTAATGATGGGAGAGACGAGGTATGAGGCACTAATGATGGGAGAGACGAGGTATGAGGCACTAATGATGGGAGAGACGAGGTATGAGGCACTAATGATGGAAGAGACGAGGTATGGAGCACTAATTGATAGGAGAGACGATGGTATGAGGCACTAATGACTGGAAGAGACAGAGCTATGAGGCATTAATGATTTGAAGAGCGAGGTATGAGGCACTAATGATGGAAGAGACGAGGTATGAGGCACTAATGATGGGAGAGACGAGGTATGAGGCACTAATGATGGAGAGACGAGGTATGAGGCACTAATGATAGGAGAGACGAGGTATGAGGCACTAATGATGGAGAGACGAGGTATGAGGCACTAATGATGGAAGAGACGAGGTATGAGGCACTAATGATAGGAGAGACGAGGTATGAGGCACTAATGATGGAAGAGACGAGGTATGAGGCACTAATGATGGAAGAGACGAGGTATGAGGCACTAATGATCGGAGAGACGAGGTATGAGGCACTAATGATGGAAGAGACGAGGCTATGAGGCACTAATGATGGAAGAGACGAGGTATGAGGCACTAATGATGGAAGAGACGAGGTATGAGGCACTAATGATGGAAGAGACGAGGTATGAGGCACTAATGATGGAAGAGACGAGGTATGAGGCACTAATGATGGAAGAGACGAGGTATGAGGCACTAATGATGGAAGAGACGAGGTATGAGGCACTAATGATGGAAGAGACGAGGTATGAGGCACTAATGATGGAAGAGACGAGGTATGAGGCACTAATGATGGAAGAGACGAGGTATGAGGCACTAATGATGGAAGAGACGAGGTATGAGGCACTAATGATGGAAGAGACGAGGTATGAGGCACTAATGATGGAAGAGACGAGGTATGAGGCACTAATGATGGAAGAGATGAGGGAATTGCTCTGTATATCATCATGATTAACCTGACGTGAGGAACAAGTGACGTTCTTGCCTGGTGACATCAGTTCACATGCTTTGCTGGTGACATCAGGTAACGTGCTTGGCTGTTGACATCAAGTAAAGTGCTTGGCTGATGACACCAGGTAGCATACTTGACTGGTGGCATCATGTGATGTGCTTGACTGGTGGCATCATGTGATATGCTTGGCTTGTGGCATCATGTGATGTGCTTGGCTGGTGGCATCATGTGATGTGCTTGGCTGGTGGCATCATGTGATATGCTTGGCTGGTGGCATCATGTGATGTGCTTGGCTGGTGGCTCATGTGATATGCTTGGTTTGGTGGGCATCATGTGATGTGCTTGGCTGGTGGCATCAGTGATATGCTTGGCTGGTGGCATCATGTGATGGGGCTTGGCTTGGTGGCATCATTGGATGTGCTTGGCTGGTGCATCATGTGATGTTGCTTGGCTGTGGTCCATAAGTGATATGCTTGGCTGGTGGCATCATGTGATTGCTTGACTGGTGGCATATGTGATTGCTTGGCTGGTGGCATCATGTGATGTGCTTGGCTGGTGGCATCATGTGATGTGCTTGGCTGGTGTGGCATATGTGATGTGCTTGGCTGGTGGCATCATGTGATGTGCTTGGCTGGTGGCATCATGTGATGTGCTTGGCTGGTGGCATCATGTGATGTGCTTGACTGGTGGCATCATGTGATATGTTGCTTGGACTTGGTGGCATCTTTGTGATGTGCTTGGCTGGTGGCATCATGTGATGTGCTTGGCTGGTGGCATCATGTGATGTGCTTGGCTGGTGGCATCATGTGATGTGCTTGGCTGGTGGCATCATGTGATGTGCTTGGCTGGTGGCATCATGTGATGTGCTTGGCTGGTGGCATCATGTGATGTGCTTGGCTGGTGGCATCATGTGATGTGCTTGGCTGGTGGCATCATGTGATGTGCTTGGCTGGTGGCATCATGTGATGTGCTTGGCTGGTGGCATCATGTGATGTGCTTGGCTGGTGGCATCATGTGATATGCTTGGCTGGTGGCATCATGTGATGTGCTTGGCTGGTGGCATCATGTGATGTGCTTGGCTGGTGGCATCATGTGATGTGCTTGGCTGGTGGCATCATGTGATGTGCTTGACTGGTGGCATCATGTGATGTGCTTGACTGGTGGCATCATGTGATGTGCTTGGCTGGTGGCATCATGTGATGTGCTTGGCTGGTGGCATCATGTGATGTGCTTGGCTGGTGGCATCATGTGATGTGCTTGGCTGGTGGCATCATGTGATGTGCTTGACTGGTGGCATCATGTGATATGCTTGGCTGGTGGCATCATGTGATGTGCTTGGCTGGTGGCATCATGTGATGTGCTTGGCTGGTGGCATCATGTGATTTGCTTGGCTGGTGGCATCATGTGATGTGCTTGGCTGGTGGCATCATGTGATGTGCTTGGCTGGTGGCATCATGTGATGTGCTTGGCTGGTGGCATCATGTGATGTGCTTGGCTGGTGGCATCATGTGATGTGCTTGACTGGTGGCATCATGTGATGTGCTTGACTGGTGGCATCATGTGATGTGCTTGGCTGGTGGCATCATGTGATGTGCTTGACTGGTGGCATCATGTGATTGCTTGGCTGGTGGCATCATGTGATGTGCTTGGCTGGTGGCATCATGTGATGTGCTTGACTGGTGGCATCATGTGATGTGCTTGGACTGGTGGCATCATGTGATGTGCTTGGCTGGTGGCATCATGTGATGTGCTTGGCTGGTGGCATCATGTGATGTGCTTGGCTGGTGGCATCATGTGATATGCTTGGCTGGTGGCATCATGTGATGTGCTTGGCTGGTGGCATCATGTGATGTGCTTGGCTGGTGGCATCATGTGATGTGCTTGACTGGGTGGCATCATGTGATGTGCTTGGCTGGTGGCATCATGTGATGTGCTTGGCTGGTGGCATCATGTGATGTGCTTGGCTGGTGGCATCATGTGATGTGCTTGGCTGGTGGCATCATGTGATGTGCTTGGCTGGTGGCATCATGTGATGTGCTTGACTGGTGGCATCATGTGATGTGCTTGGCTGGTGGCATCATGTGATGTGCTTGGCTGGTGGCATCAGTGATGTGCTTGACTGGTGGCATCATGTGATGTGCTTGGCTGTGCATCATGTATGTGCTTGGCTGGTGGCATCATGTGATGTGCGTGACTGGTGGCATCATGTGATTTGCTTGGCTGGTGGCATCATGTGATGTGCTTGGCTGGTGGCATCATGTGATGTGCTTGGCTGGTGGCATCATGTGATGTGCTTGAGCTGGTGGCATCATGTGATGTGCTTGACTGTGGCATCATGTGATGTGCTTGGCTGGTGGGCATCATGTGATGTGCTTGCTGGTGGCATCATGTGAAGTGCTTGGACTGGTGGCATCATGTGATGTGCTTGCTGGTGGCATCATGTGATGTGCTTGACTGGTGGCATCATGTGATGTGCTTGACTGGTGGGCATCATGTGATGTCTTGGACTGGTGGCATCATGTGATGTGCTTGGCTGGTGGCAATCATGTGATGTGCTTGGCTGGTGGCATCATGTGATGTGCTTGGCTGGTGGCATCATGTGATGTGCTTGGACTGGTGGCATCATGTGATGTGCTTGACTGGTGGCATCATGTGATGTGCTTGGCTGGTGGGCATCATGTGATGTGCTTGGCTGGTGGCATCATGTGATTGCTTGCTGGTGGCATCATGTGATGTGCTTGCTGGTGGCATCATGTGATGTGCTTGACTGGTGGCATCAGTTAACTTGCTTGGCTGGTGACATCATATAACGTGCTTAAATGATGACACCAGGTAACGTGCTTGGCCGGTAACATCATATAACGTGCTTAATTGATGACATCAGGTAACGTGGTTCGGCTTGTGACATCAAATGACATGCTTGGCTGGTGACGTCATGTAACGTGCTTGGCTGGTGACACCAGGTAACACGCTTTGCTGGTGGCATCATGTAACATGCTTAGCTGGTGACATCATCTAACGTATTTGGCGCTGGTGACATCAGATACCGTGCTTGGCTGTTGACATCATGTAACGTGCTTGGCTGGTGACATCAGGTAACGTGGTTGGCTAGTAATAGTAGATACCGTGCTTGGCTGGTGACATCATGTAACGTGCTTAGCTGGTGACATTACGTAACGTGCTTGGCTGGTGAAATCAGGTAATATGCTTTGTTGGTGACATCAGGTAATATGCTTTGTTGGTGACATCATGTAACGTACTTGGCTCGTGACATCAGCCATCTTGCTTGGCTCGTGACATCATGTAACGTGCTTGGCTGGTGACATCAGGGAATGTTCTTGGCTGGTAACATTAGATGCAGTGCTTAGCTGGTGACATCATTTAACGTGCTTGAATGATGACATCAGGTAACCTGCTTGGCTGGTGATATCAGGTACCGTGCTTGGCTGGTGACATCAGGTAACGTGCTTGGCTGGCGACATCAGGTAACGTGCTTGACTAGTGACATCAGGTAATGTGCGTGGCTGGTGACATCATGTAACGTGCTTGGCTGGTGACATCATGTAACGTGCTCGTATGGTGTATTCTTTTAAGGTGCTAGGCTGGTGACATCATCAAACGTGCTTGGCTGATGACATCAGGTAACAAGCTCGGCTTTTGCCATCATGTAACGTGTTTGGCTGGTGGCATCAGATAACATGCTTAGCTGGTGACATCATCTAATGTATTTGGCTTTTGACAATAGATACCGTGCTTGGCTGGTGACATTATGTAACGTGCTTGGCTGGTGAGATCAAGTGCTAGGCTAGTGACATCATGTAACGTCCTTGGTTGGTGACATCATGTAACCTACTTGGCTGGTGACATCAGATACCGTGCTTGGCTGCTGACATAATGTAACGTGCTTGGCTGGTGACATCAGGTAACGTGCTTGGCTGGTGACATCAGGTAACGTGCTTGGCTGGTGACATCAGGTAACGTGCTTTGCTAGTGACATCAGGTAACCTGCTTGGCTGGTGACATCAGGTAACGTGCTTGACTGGTGACATCAGGTAACGTGCTTTGCTGGTAACATCATGTAACGTGCTCGGCTTTTGAATTCATGTAAAGTGCTTGGCTGGTGACATCATGTAACGTGCTCGGCTTTTGAATTCATTTTAAGTGCTTGGCTGGTGACATCATGTAACGTGGTTGGATGGTGACATCAGGTAACATGCTTGGCTGGTGACGTTATATAACGTATTTGGCTGGTGACATCATGTAATGTGCTTGGCTGGTGACATCAGGCAACATGCTTGGCTGGTGACATCATGTAACGTACTTGGCTGGTGACATCATGTAACAAGCTTGGCTGGTGACATCATGTAACCTACTTGCCTGGTGACTTCAGATACCGTGCTTGGCTGGTGACATCAGATACCGTGCTTGGCTGGTGACATCATGTAATGTGCTTGGTTGGTGACATCATGTAACGTGCTTGGCTGGTGACATCATGTAATGTGCTTGGCTGGTGACATCAGGCAACATGCTTGGCTGGTGACATCATGTAACGTACTTGGCTGGTGACATCATGTAACAAGCTTGGCTGGTGACATCATGTAACCTACTTGCCTGGTGACTTCAGATACCGTGCTTGGCTGGTGACATCAGATACCGTGCTTGGCTGGTGACATCATGTAAATTGCTTGGTTGGTGACATATTGTAACGTGCTTGGCTGGTGAAATCATTTAACCTGCTTGGCTTGTGACATCAGGTAACGTGCTTTGCTGGTGACATCATGTAACCTACTTGCCTGGTGACTTCAGATACCGTGCTTGGCTGGTGACATCAGATACCGTGCTTGGCTGGTGACATCATGTAATGTGCTTGGTTGGTGACATCATGTAACGTGCTTGGCTGGTGACATCATTTAACCTGCTTGGCTTGTGACATCAGGTAACGTGCTTTGCTGGTGACATCATGTAACGTGTTTTGCTGGTGACATCATGTAACATGCTTGGCTGGTGACATCAGGGGGAAGTGATCGAGGGGGTTTGGTGGTGGGGGTTGGGGGGGGAGAGGAGATGCAGGTTGTGGTCAACACAAACGTTGGTCTGGCTGATCGATAGCGTGACGTCATGACGTGCAGCAGCAGCACACGTTGCCTCCGACGTGTACCCTCACACGTATATATATATATATATATATATATATATATATATATATATATATATATATATATATATATATATATATATATATATATATATATATATATAAATATATATATATAGATAGATAGATAGATAGATAGATTGATTGATTGATTGATTGATTGATTGATAGATCGATAGATAGACAGATTGAAAGATGGATAGATAGATACACGGGACAGGAGGAGTTGGTAATCAAGGAGCCTTGTGATAATCTTGAGCCTCTTTTTAAATGGCTCCTGTAACCATGAGCTGCTGCGCTACTTCCTGTAGCAGGGAGAGTGTTGACTGCTGCTGCGCTACTTCCTGTAGCAGGGAGAGTGTTGACTCCTACAATAGTTAAGAGAGAGGTGGAGTTTTCGTGATCACATGAGGAACCAGTAGTCGACAGTACAAACTTGACCGACCACAATAATGTCGACGAATGTACTGTCTGTTTCCCAATACTGGCGGTCATGTTGTTGTACTTCCCAGTCTGCTTGGCCCACCTGCCTCTGTGTCGACCATGTGCACGACTGTTGGTCGTTCTACCCACCTGCCTCTGTGTCGACCATGTGCACGACTCTTGGTCGTTCTACCCACCTGCCTCTGTGTCGACCATGTGCACGACTGTTGGTCGTTCTACCCACCTGCCTCTGTGTCGACCATGTGCACGACTGTTGGTCGTTCTACCCACCTGCCTCTGTGTCGACCATGTGCACGACTCTTGGTCGTTCTACCCACCTGCCTCTGTGTCGACCATGTGCACGACTGTTGGTCGTTCTACCCACCTGCCTCTGTGTCGACCATGTGCACGACTCTTGGTCGTTCTACCCACCTGCCTCTGTGTCGACCATGTGCACGACTCTTGGTCGTTCTACCCACCTGCCTCTGTGTCGACCATGTGCACGACTGTTGGTCGTTCTACCCACTTGCCTCTGTGTCGACCATGTGCACGACTGTTGGTCGTTCTACCCACCTGCCTCTGTGTCGACCATGTGCACGACTGTTGGTCGTTCTACCCACCTGCCTCTGTGTCGACCATGTGCACGACTCTTGGTCGTTCTACCACCTGCCTCTGTGTCGACCATGTGCACGACTGCTTGGTCGTTCTACCCACCTGCCTCTGTGTCGACCATGTGCACGACTCTTGGTCGTTCTACCCACCTGCCTCTGTGTCGACCATGTGCACGACTGTTGGTCGTTCTACCCACCTGCCTCTGTGTCGACCATGTGCACGACTGTTGGTCGTTCTACCCACCTGCCTCTGTGTCGACCATGTGCACGACTGTTGGTCGTTCTACCCACCTGCCTCTGTGTCGACCATGTGCACGACTGTTGGTCGTTCTACCCACCTGCCTCTGTGTCGACCATGTGCACGACTGTTGGTCGTTCTACCCACCTGCCTCTGTGTCGACCATGTGCACGACTGTTGGTCGTTCTACCCACCTGCCTCTGTGTCGACCATGTGCACGACTGTTGGTCGTTCTACCCACCTGCCTCTGTGTCGACCATGTGCACGACTGTTGGTCGTTCTACCCACTTGCCTCTGTGTCGACCATGTGCACGACTGTTGGTCGTTCTACCCACCTGCCTCTGTGTCGACCATGTGCACGACTGTTGGTCGTCCTACCCACCTGCCTCTGTGTCGACCATGTGCACGACTGTTGGTCGTTCTACCCACCTGCCTCTGTGTCGACCATGTGCACAACTGTTGGTTGTTCTACCCACTTGCCTCTGTGTCGACCATGTGCACGACTGTTGGTCGTTCTACCCACCTGCCTCTGTGTCGACCATGTGCACGACTGTTGGTCGTTCTACCCACCTGCCTCTGTGTCGACCATGTGCACGACTGTTGGTCGTTCTACCCACCTGCCTCTGTGTCGACCATGTGCACGACTGTTGGTCGTTCTACCCACCAGCCTCTGTGTCGACCATGTGCACGACTGTTGGTCGTTCTACCCACCTGCCTCTGTGTCGACCATGTGCACGACTCTTGGTCGTTCTACCCACCTGCCTCTGTGTCGACCATGTGCACGACTGTTGGTCGTTCTACCCACCTGCCTCTGTGTCGACCATGTGCACGACTGTTGGTCGTTCTACCCACCTGCCTCTGTGTCGACCATGTGCACGAACATTGGTTGTTCTACCCACCTGCGTGTGTGTCACCCATGTGCTCGACCATTGGTCGTTGTACCCAACTGCGTGTGTGTCGACCATGTGATCGACCACTGGTCATTTTACCCACCTGCGTATGTGTCGACCATGTGCTCGACCATTGGTCGGTGTGCATACCTGCGTGTGTGTCGATCATATGCACGACCATTGGCTGCTTTACCTTCCTGTGTGTGTGTCGACCATGTGGGCGACCATTGGTCGCTATACCCACCTGCGCGTGTGTCGACCATGCGCTCGACCACTGGTTGGTGTACATACCTGCGTGTGTGTCGATCATATGCACGACCATAGGCCGTTCTACCCACCTGCATGTGTGTCGACTCTGTGCACGACCATTGGTCATTGTACCTACCTGCGTGTGTGTCGACCATGTGCATGTGAATTGGTCTTTGTACCCACCTGCGTGTGTGTCAACCATGTGCTCGACCGTGGGCTGTACTACCCACCTGCGTGCGTCGACCATGTGCACGACCATTGGTCTTTCTACCCATCTGCGTGTGTTGACCATGTGCATGACCATTGGTCGTTGTACCCACCTGCATGTGTGTCCACCATGTGTACGACCATTAGTCGTTGTATCGACCTGCGTGTTTGTCGACCATGTGCACGAGAATTGGTCGTTGTACCCACCTGCATGTGTGTCCACCATGGGCACGACCATTAGTCGTTGTATCGACCTGCGTGTGTTTCGACCATTTACAAGACCATTGGTCGTTGTACCCACCTACGTGTGTGTCGACCATGTGCTCAATCATTGGTTGTTCTATCCGCCTGCGTTTGTGCCGACAGTGTGCACGACCATTGGTCGTTGTACTCACCTGCGTGTGTGTCGAACATGTGCTCGACTACTGGTCATTAGTACCCACCTGCGTGTGTGTCGACCATGTGTTCGACCACTGGTCGGTGTACATACCTGCGTGTACATATCTGCATATGTGTCGACCATGTGGACGATCATTGGTCGTTGTACGCACATGCTTGTGTGTAGACCATGTGCACGACCACAAGTCGTTCTACCCTTCTGTGTGTGAGTCGACCTCGTGCCCAACCACTGGTCGTTGTACCCACCTGCCTGTGTGTCGACCATTTGTTCGACCATTGGTTGTTCTAATCCCCTCCATGTGTGTCGACCATGTGCACGACCATTGGTCTTTCTACCCACCTGTGTGTGTGTTGACCATGTGTATGACTACTGGTCGTTGTACCCACCTGCGTGTTTGTGGACCTTCTGCACGAGAATTAGTCGATATACCCACCTGCGTGTGTGTCGACCTTCTGCACGAGAATTGGTCGATATACCCACCTGCGTGTGTGTCGACCATTTGCTCGACGATTGGTTGTTCTACCCACCTGCGTGTGTGTCGTCCATGTGCTCGACCATTGTTTGTTCTACCTACTTGCTCTTGTGTCCACCATGTGCGCGACCATTGGTCGTTCTACCCGCCTGAGTGTGTGCCGATCATGTGCACGAGACTTGGTCGTTGTACCGACCTGTGTGTGTCCAACATATGCATGACCATTCGTCGTTGTATCTACCTGTGTGTGTGTCGACCATGTACAAGATCATTGGTCGTTATACCCACCTGCGTGTGTGTCGACCTTGTGCTCGACCATTGATTGGGTTAACCACCTGTGTGTGTGTCCACCATGTGCGCAACCATTGGTCGGCTTACCCACCTGTGTGTATGTCGACAATGTACATGAGAATTGGTTGTTGTACCCACCTACGTGTGCGTTAACCATGTGCTCAACCACTGGTCGTTGTACCAAGCTTCATGTGTGTCGACCGTGTACCCACCTGCGTGTGTGTCAACCATGTGCATAATCATTGGTCGTTGTACCCACCTGCGTCTCTGTCGACCATGTGCACAACCATTGGTCGTTGTACCCAATCGCGTGTGTCGACCATATGCACGACCATTGGTCGATATACCCAACTGCGTGTCTCGACCATGTGCTCGGCCTCTGTTCATTTTCACCCATCTGCGTGTGTGTCGACCATGTGCGCGACCACTTAGTGTTTTACCCATCTGCTCTTGTATCGACCTTGTGCTCGACCATTGGTTGTTCTACCCACCTGCTTGTGTGTTGAGCATGTGCTCGACCACTGGTCGTTTTACCCATCTGCGTTTGTGTCGACCATGTGCTCGACCATTGGTTGTTCTTCCCACCTGCGTGTGTGTTGAGCATGTGCTCGACCACTGGTCTTTATACCCACCTGCGAGTGTGTCGACCATGTTTACGACCATTGGTTGTTCTACCTACCTGTGTGTGTGTCGACCATGTGCGCGGCTATTGGTCGTTCTACCCACCTCCGCTTGTGCCGACCATGTGCACGAGAATTGGTCGTTGTACCCACCTGCCTGTGTGTCCATCATATGCACGACCATTAGTCGTTATATGAACCTGCGTGTGTATCGACCATGAACAAGACCACTGGTCGTTGTACCCACCTGTGTGTTTTTCGACCATGTGCACGAGCATTGGTCGTTGTACCCATCTGTGTGTGTCCACCATGTGCACGACCATTAGTCGTTGTATGAACCTTCGTGTGTGTCTACCTTGTGCAAGACCATTGGTCGTTGTACCCACCTGCGTGTGTCAACCATTTGCTCGAGCACTGGTCGTTGTACCCACCTGCTTGTGTGTCGACCATGTGCGCAACCGTTGGTCAATGTACCTATTTGCGTGTGTGTCGACCATGTGCACGACCATTGGTCGTTGTACTCACCTGCGTGTGTGTTGACTATGTGTTCGACCACTGGTCATTGTACCCACCTGCGTGTGTGTCGAACATGTGCTCGACTACTGTTCGGTGGACATACCTGCGTGTGTGTCGATCGTATGCACGACCATCGGCTGTTCTACCTACCTGCGTATGTGTCGACCATGTGGACGACAAGTTCTATCCTTCTGTGTGTGTGTCGACCTCGTGCCCAACCACTGGTCGTTGTACCCACCTGCGTGTGTGTCGACCATTTGTTCGACCATTGGTTGTTCTAACCCCCTCCATGTGTTTCGACCATGTGAACGACCATTGGTCTTTCTACCCACCTGTGTGTGTGTGTGTGTGTGTCGACCATGTGCATGACTACTGTTCGTTGTACCCACCTGCGTGTGTGTCGACCATGTGCACGACCATTGGTTGTTGTACCCACATGCTTTTGTGTCGACCATGTGGACAACCAATGGTCGTTGTACCTACCTGCGTATGTGTCGACCTTGTGCACGACCATAATTCGTTAAACTCACCTTTGTGTGAGTCGATCATATGCACGACCATAATTCGTTGTACTCACCTGCGTAAGTGTTCGACCATGTGCAGGACCATTGGTCGTTGTACCCACCTGCGTGTCTGTCGACAGTGTGCACGACCATTGGTCGTTGTACCCACATGCGTGTATGTCGACCATTTGCTCGACCGCTAGTCATTGTACCCTCCTGCGTGTGTCGATCACTTGCTCGATCAGTGGTCGATGTACATACCTGCGTGTATGTCGACCATGTGCATGACCATTGGTCGTTGTACCCACTTGCCTGTGTGTCGACCATGTGCACGACCATTAGACTTTCTACCCACCTGCGTGTGTCGACCATGTGCATGACCATTGGCCGTTGTACCCACATGCGTGTGTATCGACCATGAGCTCGACCACGGGTCGTTGTACCCTCCTGCGTGGGTATCGACGGTGTGCAGGATCATTGGTCGTTGTACCCACCTTCGTGTGTGTCGACCATGTGCACAACCACTGGTCATTGTACCCACCTTCATGTGTGTCGACCTTGTGCACGACCATTAGTCGTTCTACCCCCCTGCGTGTGTGGGTCATTGTACCCACCTTCATGTGTGTCGACCTTGTGCACGACCATTAGTCGTTCTACCCCCCTGCGTGTGTGTCGATCATATGCACGACCACTGGTCATTGTACCCACCCGCTTGTGTGTCGACCATGCGCTCGACCATTTGTTGTCCTACCCACCTTCGTGTGTGTCGACTGTGCACGACCATTTTTCTTTCTACCTCCCTACGTGTGTGTCGACCATGTGCATGACCATTGGTGTTGTACCCACCTGCGTGTGTGTCGACTATGTGCAAGACCATTTCACGTTGTACCCACCTGCGTGTGTGTCGACCGTATGCACAACAATAACTCGTTGTACCCACCTTCGTGTGTGTCGACCATGTGCAAACCATTAGTCGTTGTACCCACCTACATGTGTGTCAACCATGTTCTTGATCATTGGTCGTTGTACCCACCTGCGTGTGTGTCAACCATGTGCTTGACCACTGTTCGTTGTACCCAGCAGCGTATGTGTTCACCATATGCACGACAGTTGACCGTTTTACTCACTTGCGTGTGTGACGGCCATGTGCTCGACCACTGGTCGATGTACCCACTCGCGTGTGTTTCGAACATATGCACGACCAATGGTCGTCGTACCCACCTGTGTGTGTGTAGACCATGTGCTCGACCAATGGTTTTTCTACTCACCTGCGTGTGTGTTGACCCTGTGCACTAGAAATGGTCGTTGTACCCACCTGCTTGTGTGTCCACCATGTGCACGACCATTGGTCGTTACCCACCTGCGTGTTTGCCGATCATGTACACTGGAATTGGTCGTTGTACATACCTGTGTGTGTGTCGACCATATGCACGACCATCGGCCGTTCTACCCACCTTCGTGTGTGTCGACCATGTGCACAACCACTGGTCATTTTACACACCTTCGTGTGTGTCGACCATATTCACGACCATTAGTCGTTTTACCCACCTGCGTGTGTGTCGACCATATGCACGACCACTGGTCATTCTACCCACCTGCGTGTGTGTCGACCATGTGCTCGACCATTTGTTGTTCTACCCATCTGCGTGTGTGTCGACCATATTCACGACCATTAGTCGTTTTCCCCACCTGCGTGTGTGTCGACCATATACACGACCACTGGTCATTCTACCCACCTGCGTGTGTGTCGACCATGTGCTCGACCATTTGTTGTTCTACCCATCTTCGTGTGTGTCGACCATGTGCACGACCGTTGGTCTTTCTATCCACCTGCATGTGTCAACCATGTGCATGACCATTGGTCGTTGTACCCGCCTGCTTGTGTATAGACCATGAGTTCGACCATTGGTCGTTGTACCCACCTGCGTGGGTATCGACCATGTGCAAGATCAGTGGTCGTTGTACATACCTGTGTGTGTGTGTCGACCACATGCACGACCATTGGTCGTTGTACTCACCTTCGTGTGTGTCGTCCATGTGCACAACCAGTGGTCATTGTAGCCACCTTCATGCATGTCGACCTTGTGCACGACCATTAGTCTTTCTACCCACCTGCGTGTTTGTCGACCATATGTACAACCACTGGTCATTGTACCCACCTGCTTGTGTGTCAACCATGTCCTCGACCATTGGTTGTTCTACCCACCTGTGTGTGCGTGTCGACCATGTGCACGACCATTGGTCTTTCTGCCTCCCTACGTGTGCGTCGACCATGTGCATAACCAGTGGTCGTTTTACCCACATGCATGTGTGTCGAGTATGTGCACGACCATTTGACGTTGTACCTACCCGCGAGTGTGTCGACCATATGCAAAAAAATAATTCGTTGTACCCACCTGCGCGTGTTTGTCGACCATTTGCAAACCATTAGTCGTTGTACCCACCTGCATGTGTGTCAGCCATGTTCTTGACCATTGGTCGTTTTACCCACCAGCGTGTGTTGACCATGTGCATAACCATTGGTCGTTGTACCCACCTGCCTTTGTGTCGACCTTGTGCACAACCATTGGTCAATGTACCAAATTGAGTGTGTGTCGACCATGTGGAGGGCCATTGGTTATTGTACTCACCTGCGTGTGTCGACAATGTGCACGTCCATTTGTCGTTGTACTCCCCTGCGTGTGTGTCGACTATTTGCACGACCATTAGTCGTTCTGCCCAACTGCGTGTGTGTCGACCATGTGCACGACCACTGGTCGTTTTACCCATCTGCGTTTGTGTCGACCATGTGCTCGACCATTGGTTGTTCTTCCCACCTGCGTGTGTGTTGAGCATGTGCTCGACCACTGGTCTTTATACCCACCTGCGTGTGTGTCGACCATGTGTACGATCATTGGTCGTTGTACCCACCTGCGTTTGTGTCGACCATGTGCTCAACCACTGGTCACTGTACCCACCTGCGTGTGTGTCGACCATGTGCACGACCACTAGTCGTTCTAACCACCTGTGTGTGTCGACCATGTGCCCGACCACTGGTTGTTGCACCCACCCGCTTGTGTCTCGACCATTTGCTCGACCGTCGGTTGTTCTACCAAATCTGCGTTTGTGTCAACCATCTTCTCGACCATTGGTCGTTGTACCCACCTTTGTGTGTGTCGACCATGCGCATGACCATTGGTTGTTGTAACCACCTGCGTTTGTGTCGACCATGTGCACGACCATTGGTTGTTGTACCCACCTTTGTGTGTGTCGACCATGCGCATGACGATTGGTCGTGCATATGATCGACACACACGCAGGTATGTACACCGATCAGTGGTCGAGCACATGATCGACACACATGCAGGTGGATACAATGACCAGTGGTCGTCCACATGGTCGACCCACACGCAGGTGGGTACATGACCAGTAGTTGAGCACAAGGTCAACACACACGCAGGTGAGTACAACAACCAATGGTCATGCACATGGTCGACCCACATGCAGGTGGGTGCAATGACCAATGGTCATGCACATGGTCGAAACACACACAGATGGGCAAAACGGTCAGTGGTTGTGCGCATGGTCGACACACACGCAGGTGGTTACGACGACCAATGGTCGAGCACATACTCGACACACACGCAGGTGGGTAGAGCAACAAATGTTCGAGCACATGGTCGAAACACAAGCAGGTGGATAGAACGACCAGTGGTCGTGCACATGGTCGACACACACACAGGTGGGTAGAACTACTAATGGTCGTGCACATGCTCGACACACACTCAGGTGAGTACAACGATCCAATGGTCGTCCACATGGTAGACACACATGCAGGTGGGTAGAACGACCAGTGGTCGTGCACATGGTCGACACACACACAGGTGGGTAGAACGACTAATGGTCGTGCACATGCTCGACACACACTCAGGTGAGTACAACGATCCAATTGTCGTCCACATGGTCGACACACATGCAGGTGGGTAGAACGGCCAATGGTTGTGCTTTTGGTCGACACACACGCAGGTATGTACACCGAGCATTGGTCGAGCACATGGTCGACACACACACAGGTGAGTACAATGAACAGAGGTCGAGCACTTGGTCGAGACACGCAGGTGGGTACAACGACCAATGGTCGCCCAAACGTTCGCCACTCACGCAATTGGGTACAACGACCAATGGTCGCCCAAACGTTCGCCACTCACGCAATTGGGTACAACGACCAATGGTCGTGCACATGGTCGACAGAAACGCAGGTGGATACAACGACCAACGGTCATGCACATGGCTCGCACATTCGCAGGTGGGTACAATGACCAATGGTTATGCATGTGGTCGACACAAACGCAGGTGGGTATAACGACCAATGGTCGAGAACATGGTCGACAAACACACAAGTGGGTATAACGACCAATGGTTTGCACAAGGTCGACACATGCAGGTGGGTAGAAAGACCAATGGTCGTGCACATGTTCGACACATATGGACAGGGCAGAACAACCAATGGTCGAGCAAATGGTCGACAAACACAAGCAAGTGGTTACAACGACCAATTTTCGTGAACAAGGTCGACACAAACGCAGGTGGGTACAACGACCAATGGTCGTGCACATGGTCGACACAAACGCAGGTGGGTACAACGACCAATGGTCGAGAACATGATCGACAAACACACAAGTGGGTACAACGACCAATGATTTGCACAAGGTCGACACACGCAGGTCGAATTATGGTTGTGGACATGGTCGACACACAGGCAGATGGGTACAACGACCAATGGTCGTGCACATGGTCGACACATGCAGGTGGGCACAACGACCAATGGTCATGCACAAGGTCGACACATGGAGGTGGGTAGAAAGACCAATGATCGTGCACATATGGACGGGGAAGAACAACCAATGGTCGAGCAAATGCTCGACAAACACAAGCATGTGGGTACAACGACCAATTTTCGTGAACAAGGTCGACACAAACGCAGGTGGGTGCAACGACCAATGGTCGTGCACGTGGTCGACACACACGCAGGTGGGTACTATGACCAATGGTCGTGCACATGGTCGACTCACACGGACAGGTGGGTAGAAAGACCAATGGTCGTGCACATGGTCACACACATGTGCACGACCAGAAGTCGTTCAACCCATCTGTGTGTGTGTGGACAATGTGTCCGACCACTGGTCATTGTACCCACCTCCGTGTGTGTGTCAACCATTTGCTCGACCATTGGTTGTTCTACCCCCTCCATTTGTGTCGACCATGTGCACGACCATTGGAGCGTTGTGCTCACCTGAGTGTGTGTCGAGCATGTGCACGACCATTAGTCGTTCTACCCACCTGTGTGTGTGTGTCGACCATGTGCACGACCACTGGTCGTTCTACCCACTTGCTTGTGTTTCGACCATGTGCTCGAACATTTGTTGCTCTACCCACCTGCGTGTGTGTCGACCATGTTTACGACCAATGGCTGTTGTACCCACCTGCGTGTGTGTCGACCATGTGTTCGACCATTGGTTGTTCTACCTACCTGCTTGTGTGTCGACCATGTGTGCGACCATTTTTCGTTCTGTTCACCTGCGTGTGTGCCGACCATGTGCACGACCATTGGTGGTCGTAACCACCTGCGTGTGTGTCGACCATGCGCACCACCATTAATCGTTCTACCCACCTGTGTGTGTTTCGACCATGTGCACGACCATTGGTCGTTGCACCCACCTGCGTGTGTTCCGACTATGTGCACGACCACTAGTCGTTGTACCCACCTGCGTGTGTGTCGACCATGTGCACGACCATTGATCGTTGTACCCACCTGCGTGTGTGTCGATCATATGCTCGACCACTGGTCATTGTACTATATTTGTGTGTGTCGACTATATGCTCGACCATTGGTCGTTGTACCCACCTGCGTGTCTGTCGAAAATGTGCACGAACATTACTCGTTGTACCCACTTCCGTGTGTGTAGACCTTGTGCCCACCTACGTGTGTGTCGACCATGTACCTGACCACTGGTCGTTGTACCCACCTACGTGTGTGTCGACCATGTACCTGACCACTGGTCGTTGTACCCACCTACGTGTGTGTCGACCATGTACCTGACCACTGGTCGTTGTACCCACCTACGTGTGTGTCGACCATGTACCTGACCACTGGTCGTTGTACCCACCTACGTGTGTGTCGACCATGTACCTGACCACTGGTCGTTGTACCCACCTACGTGTGTGTCGACCATGTACCTGACCACTGGTCGTTGTACCCACCTACGTGTGTGTCGACCATGTACCTGACCACTGGTCGTTGTACCCACCTGCGTGTGTGTCGACCATGTACCTGACCACTGGTCGTTGTACCCACCTACGTGTGTGTCGACCATGTACCTGACCACTGGTCGTTGTACCCACCTACGTGTGTGTCGACCATGTACCTGACCACTGGTCGTTGTACCCACCTACGTGTGTGTCGACCATGTACCTGACCACTGGTCGTTGTACCCACCTGCGTGTGTGTCGACCATGTACCTGACCAATGGTCGTTGTACCCACCTACGTGTGTGTCGACCATGTACCTGACCACTGGTCGTTGTACCCACCTGCGTGTGTGTCGACCATGTACCTGACCACTGGTCGTTGCACCCACCTACGTGTGTGTCGACCATGTACCTGACCACTGGTCGTTGTACCCACCTACGTGTGTGTCGACCATGTACCTGACCACTGGTCGTTGTACCCACCTACGTGTGTGTCGACCATGTACCTGACCACTGGTCGTTGTACCCACCTACGTGTGTGTCGACCATGTACCTGACCACTGGTCGTTGTACCCACCTACGTGTGTGTCGACCATGTACCTGACCACTGGTCGTTGTACCCACCTACGTGTGTGTCGACCATGTACCTGACCACTGGTCGTTGTACCCACCTACGTGTGTGTCGACCATGTACCTGACCACTGGTCGTTGTACCCACCTACGTGTGTGTCGACCATGTACCTGACCACTGGTCGTTGTACCCACCTACGTGTGTGTCGACCATGTACCTGACCACTGGTCGTTGTACCCACCTACGTGTGTGTCGACCATGTACCTGACCACTGGTCGTTGTACCCACCTACGTGTGTGTCGACCATGTACCTGACCACTGGTCGTTGTACCCACCTGCGTGTGTGTCGACCATGTACCTGACCACTGGTCGTTGTACCCACCTGCGTGTGTGTCGACCATGTACCTGACCACTGGTCGTTGTACCCACCTACGTGTGTGTCGACCATGTACCTGACCACTGGTCGTTGTACCCACCTGCGTGTGTGTCGACCATGTACCTGACCACTGGTCGTTGTACCCACCTGCGTGTGTGTCGACCATGTACCTGACCACTGGTCGTTGTACCCACCTACGTGTGTGTCGACCATGTACCTGACCACTGGTCGTTGTACCCACCTACGTGTGTGTCGACCATGTACCTGACCACTGGTCGTTGTACCCACCTGCGTGTGTGTCGACCATGTACCTGACCACTGGTCGTTGTACCCACCTACATGTGTGTCGACCATGTACCTGACCACTGGTCGTTGTACCCACCTACGTGTGTGTCGACCATGTACCTGACCACTGGTCGTTGTACCCACCTACATGTGTGTCGACCATGTACCTGACCACTGGTCGTTGTACCCACCTACGTGTGTGTCGACCATGTACCTGACCACTGGTCGTTGTACCCACCTACGTGTGTGTCGACCATGTACCTGACCACTGGTCGTTGTACCCACCTACATGTGTGTCGACCATGTACCTGACCACTGGTCGTTGTACCCACCTACGTGTGTGTCGACCATGTACCTGACCACTGGTCGTTGTACCCACCTACATGTGTGTCGACCATGTACCTGACCACTGGTCGTTGTACCCACCTGCCTCTTCCAATATTAGGGATTTCTACGTTTGTTTATTTGTTTCTTTGTTTGTGGTCATTGTCTTTCCTCGTTCCTTGCTTGAAGTTTATCCTTCATTATTGCCAATTGTCCTGAACCTCTCACCCAATATGATGATCATTATGATTACCTCTAGTAGTGATAGTGGTAGTATTTGTGGTAGTGATAGTTGTGGTAGTAGCAGTAGTAGTAGTGATGATGGTAGTAGTAGTGACAGTGGTAATCGTAGTGATAGTCGTAGTAGTAGTGACAGTGGTGGTAGTAGTAGTAGTAGTAGTAGTAGTGATAGTGGTAGTAGTTGTAGTAATAATGGTAGTGATAGTGGTAGTAGTTGTAGTAATAATGTAGTGATAGTGGTAGTAGTTGTAGTAATAATGATAGTGATAGTGGTAGTAGTTGTAGTAATAATGATAGTGATAGTGGTAGTAGTTGCAGTAGTAGTAGTAGTGATAGTGGTAGTAGTTGCAGTAGTAGTAGTAGTGATAGTGGTAGTAGTTGTAGTAATAATGGTAGTGATAGTGGTAGTAGTTGCAGTAGTAGTAGTAGTGATAGTGGTAGTAGTTGTAGTAGTAGTAGTAGTGATAGTGGTAGTAGTTGTAGTAGTAGTAGTAGTGATAGTGGTAGTAGTTGTAGTAGTAGTAGTAGTGATAGTGGTAGTAGTTGTAGTAATAATGGTAGTGATAGTGGTAGTAGTTGTAGTAATAATGGTAGTGATAGTGGTAGTAGTTGCAGTAGTAGTAGTAGTGATAGTGGTAGTAGTTGTAGTAGTAATAGTAGTGATAGTGGTAGTAGTTGTAGTAATAATGGTAGTGATAGTGGTAGTAGTTGCAGTAGTAGTAGTAGTGATAGTGGTAGTAGTTGTAGTAATAGTAGTAGTGATAGTGGTAGTAGTTGCAGTAGTAGTAGTAGTGATAGTGGTAGTAGTTGTAGTAATAATGGTAGTGATAGTGGTAGTAGTTGCAGTAGTAGTAGTAGTGATAGTGGTAGTAGTTGTAGTAGTAATGGTAGTGATAGTGGTAGTAGTTGTAGTAATAATGGTAGTGATAGTGGTAGTAGTTGTAGTAGTAGTAGTAGTGATAGTGGTAGTAGTTGCAGTAGTAGTAGTAGTGATAGTGGTAGTAGTTGTAGTAGTAGTAGTAGTGATAGTGGTAGTAGTTGTAGTAATAATGGTAGTGATAGTGGTAGTAGTTGCAGTAGTAGTAGTAGTGATAGTGGTAGTAGTTGTAGTAATAATGGTAGTGATAGTGGTAGTAGTTGCAGTAGTAGTAGTAGTGATAGTGGTAGTAGTTGTAGTAGTAGTAGTAGTGATAGTGGTAGTAGTTGTAGTAATAATGGTAGTGATAGTGGTAGTAGTTGTAGTAATAATGGTAGTGATAGTGGTAGTAGTTGCAGTAGTAGTAGTAGTGATAGTGGTAGTAGTTGTAGTAATAATGGTAGTGATAGTGGTAGTAGTTGTAGTAATAATGGTAGTGATAGTGGTAGTAGTTGCAGTAGTAGTAGTAGTGATAGTGGTAGTAGTTGTAGTAATAATGGTAGTGATAGTGGTAGTAGTTGCAGTAGTAGTAGTAGTGATAGTGGTAGTAGTTGTAGTAGTAGTAGTAGTGATAGTGGTAGTAGTTGTAGTAGTAGTAGTAGTGATAGTGGTAGTAGTTGTAGTAATAATGGTAGTGATAGTGGTAGTAGTTGTAGTAGTAGTAGTAGTGATAGTGGTAGTAGTTGTAGTAATAATGGTAGTGATAGTGGTAGTAGTTGCAGTAGTAGTAGTAGTGATAGTGGTAGTAGTTGTAGTAGTAGTAGTAGTGATAGTGGTAGTAGTTGTAGTAATAATGGTAGTGATAGTGGTAGTAGTTGTAGTAGTAGTAGTAGTGATAGTGGTAGTAGTTTAGTAGTAGTAGTAGTGATAGTGGTAGTAGTTGTAGTAGTAGTAGTAGTGATAGTGGTAGTAGTTGTAGTAATAATGGTAGTGATAGTGGTAGTAGTTGTAGTAGTAGTAGTAGTGATAGTGGTAGTAGTTGTAGTAATAATGGTAGTGATAGTGGTAGTAGTTGCAGTAGTAGTAGTAGTGATAGTGGTAGTAGTTGTAGTAGTAGTAGT
>NC_092235.1:11255090-11345090 GCF_036320965.1 Panulirus ornatus | reverse complement strand
ACCTGGGCATGAGAAGAAAGATCATGAGAGGCAAGTGTTTTGGGAGCAGCTTTGACGCACGAGACCGGGTTACAATGGCAAAAGGTAAGAGCAAATGACGTAAGGGGAGTGGGGGAGGAATGGGATGTATTTAGGGAAGCAGTGATACCTTGCACAAAAGATGCTTGTGGCATGAGAAACGAGTGAGTTCGGTACATCAGAAAGGGTAGTGAGTGGTGGGATGAAGAAGTGAGATTGTCAGTGAAAAAGAAGAGGGAGGCGTTTGGACGATTTTTGCAGGTAAGTAGTGCAAATGACTGGGAGATGTATAAAAGAAAGGTGAAAAAGAGGGTAAATGAGAGTTGGGGTGAGAGAGTATCATTGAATTTTAGGAAGAATTAAAAGATTTTTTTTAAGAAGGTAAAAAACGTGCGTAAGACAAGAGAACAAATGAGAACATCTGTGAAGGGGGCAAATAGGGAGGAAATAAGAAGTAGTGATGTAGTGAGAAGGAGATGGAGGGAGTATTTTGAAGGTTTGTTGAATGTGTTTGATAATAGAGTGGCGGATATAGGATGTTTTGGAAGCGGTGGTGTGCGAAGTGAGAGGATTAGGGAGAATGGTTTGGTTAACAGAGAAGAGGTAATGAAAGCTTTGCGGAAGTTGAAAGTCGGTAAGGCGGCAGGCTTAGATGGTATTGCAGTGGAATTTATTAAAAAGGGGAGTGACTGTGTTGCTGATTGGATGGTAAGGATATTCACTGCATGTATGGATCATGGTGAGGTGCCTGAGGATTAGCGGAATGCTTGCATAGTGCCATTGTACAAAGGCAAAGGGGATAAAGGCGAGTGTTCAAATTACAGAGGCTTAGTTTTGTTGAGTATTCCTGGTAAATTATATGGGAGGGTATTGATTGAGAGGGTGAAGGCATGTACAGAGCATCAGATTGGGGAAGAGCAGTGTGGTTTCAGAAGTGGTAGAGGATGTGTGGATCAGGTGTTTGCTTTGAAGAATGTATGTGAGAAATACTTAGAAAACCAAATGGATTTGTACGTAGCATTTATGGATCTAGAGAAGGCATATGATAGGGTTGATAGAGATGCTTTGTGGAAGATATCAAGAGTATATAGTGTGGGAGATACGTTGCTAGAAGCAGTGAAAAGTTTTTACCAAGGATGTAAGGCATGTGTACGAATAGGAAGAGAGGAAAGTGATTGGTTCCCAGTGAATGTCGGTTTGGGTCAGGGGTGCGTGATGTCTCCATGGTTATTTAATTTGTTCATGGATGGGGTGGTTAGGGAGATGAATGCAAGAGTTTTGGAGAAAGAGGGGTAAGTATGCAGTCTATTGTGGATAAGAGGGCTTGGGGAATGGGTCAGTTGTCGTTCGCTGATGATACAGCGTTGATGGCTAATTCAGGTGAGAAACTGCAGAGGTTGGTGGCTGAGTTTGGTAAAGTGTGTGTGTGAAAGTTGAGAGTAAATGTGGATAAGAGCAAGGTTTAATTATTAAGTTCAGTAGGGTTGAGGGACAAGATATTTGGGAGGTAAGTTTGAATGGAGAAAAACAGGAGTAAATGAACTGTTTTAGATATCTGGGAGTGGACTTAGCAGAGGATGGAACCATGGATGCGGAAGTGAGTCATAGGATGGGAAGGGGGCAAAGGTTCTGGAAGCGTTGAAAAATGGGTGGAAGGTGAGAACGTTGTCTCGGAAAGGAAAAATGGGTGTGTTTTAAAGGAATAGCAGTTCCAACAATGTTGTATGGTTGTGATGTATGAGCTATAGATAGGGTTGTGCGGGGGGTGGGTGGATGTTTTGGAATTGAAATGTTTGAGAACAATATATAGTGTGACGTGGTTTCATGGAGTAAGTAATAAAAGGGTAAGAGAGATTTTTGGTAATAAAAAGAGTGTGGTTGAGAGAGCAGAAGAGGCTGTGTTAAAATGGTTTGGACACTTGGAGAGAATGATTGCAGAGAGATTGAAAAAGAGGGTATATGTGTCAGAGGTGGAAGGAACGAGAAGTAGGAGACTGAATTTGAGGTGGAAGGATGGAGTGAATATGATATTGAGCAATCGGGGCCTGAACATATAGGAGGGTGAAAGGCGTGCAAGGAATAGAGTGAATTGGAACAATGTGGTATACCGGGGTCGACGTGCTGTCAATGGACTAAACAAGGGCATGTGAAGTGTCAGAGCTAAACCATAGAAAGGTTTGTGGGGCCTGGATGTGGAAAGGGAGCTGTGGTTTTGGTGCATTATACATGACAGCTAGAGACTGAGTGTGAACGAATGAGGCCTTTTTGTCTTTTTTTCTGGCGCTATTCAGGTGTGGCGGGGTGGCGACGTGAAAGGATGAAGGCAGCAAGCATGAATATGTACTTGTGTATATATGTATATGTTTGTGTATGTATATGTATGTATATATCCGTGTACGGGCGTATATATACATACCTATACATCTCAATGTACACATATATATATACACACACAGACATATACATATATACACATGTACATAATTCATACTGTCTGCCTTTATTCATTCCCATCGCCACCTCGCCACTCATGGAATAACATCCCCCTCCCCCCTTATGTGTGCGAGGTAGCGCTAGGAAAAGACAACAAAGGCCCCATTCGTTCACACTCAGTCTCTACCTGTCATGTAATAATGCACCGAAACCACAGCTCCCTTTCCACATCCAGGCCCCACAGAACTTTCCATGGTTTACCCCAGACGCTTCACATGCCCTGGTTCAATCCATTGACAGCACGTCGACCCCGGTATACCACATCGTTCCAATTCACTCTATTCCTTGCACGCCTTTCACCTACCAGCATGTTCACGCCCCGATTACTCAAAATCTTTTTCTCGCCATCCTTCCACCTCCAATTTGGTCTCCCACTTCTCCTCGTTCCCTCCACCTCTGACATATATCCTCTTGGTCAATCTTTCCTCACTCATTCTCTCCATGTGACCAAACCATTTCAAAACACCCTCTTCTGCTCTCTCAACCACGCTCTTTATTTCCACACATCTCTCTTACCCTTACATTACTTACTCGATCAAACTACCTCACACCACATATTGTCCTCAAACAACTCATTTCCAGCACATCTACCCTCCTGCACACAACTCTATCCATAGCCCACACCTCACAACCATACAACATTGTTGGAACCACTATTCCGTCAAACATACCCATTTTTGCTTTCCGAGATAATGTTTTCGACTTCCAAACATTCTTCAAGGCTCCCAGTATTTTCGCCCCCTCCCCCACCTTATGATTTACTTCCGCTTCCATGGTTCCATCCGCTGCCAGATCCACTCCGAGATATCTAAAACACTTTACTTCCTCCAGTTTTTCTCCATTCAAACTTACCTCCCAATTGACTTGACCCTCAACCCTACCGTACCTAATAACCTTGCTCTTATTCACATTTACTCTTAACTTTCTTCTTTCACACACTTTACCAAACTCAGTCACCAGCTTCTGCAGTTTCTCACATGAACCAGCCACCAGCGCTGTATCATCTGCGAAAACAACTGACTCACTTCCCAAGCTCCCTCATCCACAACAGACTGCCTACTTGCCCCTCTTTCCAAAACTCCTGCATTCACCTCCCTAACAACCCCATCCATAAACAAATTAAACAACCATGGAGACATCACACACCCCTGCTGCAAACCTACATTCACTGAGAACCAATCACTTTCCTCTCTTCCTACACGTACACATGCCTTACATCCTCGATAAAAACTTTTCACTGCTTCTAACAACTTGCCTCCCACACCATATATTCTTAATACCTTCCACAGAGCATCTCTATCAACTCCATCATATGCCTTCTCCAGATCCATAAATGCTACATACAAATCCATTTGGTTTTCTAAGTATTTCTCACATACATTCTTCAAAGCAGACACCAGATCCACACATCCTCTACCACTTCTGAAACCACACTGCTCTTCCCCAATCTGATGCTCTGTACATGCCTTCACCCTCTCAATCAATACCCTCCCATATAATTTCCCAGGAATACTCAACAAACTTATACCTCTGTAATTTGAGCACTCACTCTTATCCCCTTTACCTTTCTACAGTGGCACTATGCACGCATTCCGCCAATCCTCAGGCACCTCACCATGAATCATGCATACATCAAATAACCATACCAACTAGTCAACAATGCACTCAACCCCTTTTTTAATGAATTCCACTGCAAAACTATCCAAACCTACTGCCTTGCACACTTTCATCTTCCGCAAAGCTTTTACTACCTCTTCTCTGTTTACCAAATCATTTTCCCCAACCCTCTCACTTTGCACACCACCTCGACCAAGACACCCTATATCTGCCACTCTATCATCAAACACATTCACCAAACCTTCAAAATACTCACTCCATCTCCTTCTCACATCACCACTACTTGTTATCAACTCCCCATTAGCGCCCTTCACTGAAGTTCCCCTTTGCTCCCTTGTCTTACGCACTTTATTTACCTCCTTCCAGAACATCTTTTCATTCTCCCTAAAATTTAATGATACTCTCTCACCCCAACTCTCATTTGCCCTCTTTTTCACCTCTTGCTCCTTTCTCTTGACCTCCTGTATCTTTCTTTTATACATCTCCCACTCAATTGCATTTTTTCCCTGCAAAAATCATCCAAATGCCTCTCTCTTCTCTTTCACTAATAATCTTACTTCTTCATCCCACCACTCACTACACTTTCTGATCAACCCACCTCCCACGCTTCTCATGCCACAAGCATCTTTTGCGCAATCCATCACTGATCCCTAAATACATCCCATTCCTCCCCCACTCCCCTTACTTCCATTGTTCTCACCTTTTTCCATTCTGTACTCAGTCTCTCCTGGTACTTCCTCACACAAGTCTCCTTCCCAAGCTCACTTACTCTCACCACCCCCTTCACCCCAACATTCACTCATATATATATTCATATATATATATATATATATATATATATATATATATATATATATATATATATATATATATATATATATATATATATATATATATTATACTATTCGCCATTTCCCGCGTTAGCAAGGTAGCGTTAAGAACAGAGGACTGGACCTTTGAGGGAACATCCTCACCTGGCCCCCTTCTCTGTTCCTTCTTTTGGAAAATTAAAAAAAAAAAAACTGAGAGGGGAGGATTTCCAGGCCCCCGCTCCCTTCCCTTTTAGTCGCCTTCTACGACACGCAGGGAATACGTGGGAAGTATTCTTTCTCCCCTATCTCCAGCGTCCTAGCTTCGTCTCTTCGATGTATATCAACTGACTTTTATATTCCTCTCTTGTGTCTCCCCTGATGATGTGATTATTACACGAAAGAGCACTTGGGAAATTTTCGTGTTTCATTTTCCCCGTGGACTCATAGGAATATGTTGATCACGCGCAAAATTGTGATCCTTTGCAATATATATATATATATATATATATATATATATATATATATATATATATATATATATATATATATATATATATATATATATATTTATATATATATATAAATATATATATATATATATATATATATATATATATATATATATATATATATATATATATATATATATATATATATATATATATATAGCGACAAAGTATAAAAAAAAAAAAAAAAATATATTTTCATTTATTTATTTTGCTTTGTCGCCGTCTCCCGCGTTAGCGAGGTAGCGCAAGGAAACAGACGAAAGAATGGCCCAACCCACCCACATACACATGTTTATACATACACGTCCACACACGCAAATATACATACCTATACATCTCAACGTATACATATATATACAAACAGATATATACATATATACACATGCACATAATTCATACTGTCTGCCTTTATTCATTCCCATCGCCACCCCGCCACACTTGAAATAACAACCCCCCCTCATGTGCGCGAGGTAGCGCTAGGAAAAGACAACAAAGGCCACATTCGTTCACACTCAGTCTCTAGCTATCATATAATAATGCACCGAAACCACAGCTCCCTTTCCACATCCAGGCCCCACAAAACTTTCCATGGTTTACCCCAGACGCTTCACATGCCCTGGTTCAATCCATTGACAGCATGTCGACCCCGGTATACCACATCGTTCCAGTTCACTCTATTACTTGCACGCCTTTCACCCTCCTGCATGTTCAGGCCCCGATCACTTAAAATCTTTTTCACTCCGTCTTTCCACCTCCAATTTGGTCTCCCACTACTCCATGTTCCCTCCCCCTCTGACACATATATTCTCTTGGTCAATCTTTCCTCACTCATTCTCTCCATGTGCCCAAACCATTTCAAAACACCCTCTTCTCCTCTCCCAACCATACTGTTTTTATTACCACACATCTCTCTTACCCTTTCATTACTTACTCGATCAAACCACCTCACAACACATATTGTTCTCAAACATCTCATTTCCAGCACATCCACCCTTCTCCGCTCAACTCTATCAATAGCCCACGCCTCGCAACCATATAACATTGTTGGAACCACTATTCCTTCAAACATACCCATTTTTGCTTTCCGAGATAATGCTCTCGACTTCCACACATTCTTCAACGCTCCCACAACTTTCGCCCGCTCCCCCAACCTATGATTCCCTTCCGCTTCCATGGTTCCATCCGCTACCAAATCCACTCCCAGATATCTAAAACACTTCACTTCCTCCAGTTTTTCTCCATTCAAACTTACCTCCCAATTGACTTGTCCCTCAACCCTACTGTACCTAATGACCTTTCTCTTAATCACATTTACCCTCACCTTTCTTCTTTCACACACTTTTCCAAACTCAGTCACCAGCTTCAGCAGTTTCTCACATGAGTCAGCCACCAGCGCTGTATCATCAGCGAACAAGAACTGACTCACTTCCCAAGCTCTCTCATCCACAAGAGACTGCCCCTCTTTCCAAAACTCTTGCATTCACCTCCCTAACAAGCCCATCCATAAACAAATTAAACAACCATTGAGACATCACACACCCCTGCCCCAAACCTACATTCACTGAGAACCAATCACTTTCCTCTCTTCCTACACGTACACATGCCTTACATCCTCGATAAAAACTTTTCATTGCTTTTAACAACTTGCCTCCCACTCCTTATATTCTTAATACCTTCCCCAGAGCATCTCTATCAAATCTATCATATGCCTTCTCCAGATCCATAAATGCTACATACAAATCCATTTGGTTTTCTAAGTATTTCTCACATACTTTCTTCAAAGCAAACATCTGATCCACACATCCTCTACCACCTCTGAAACCACACTGCTCTTCCCCAATCTGATGCTATGTACAAGCCTTCACCCTCTCAGTCAATACCCTCCCATATAAATTCCCAGGAATACTTCCCTAACCCTCTCACTTTGCACACCACCTCGACCACAACACCCTATATATGCCACTCTATCATCAAACACATTCAACAAAACTTCAAAATACTCACTCCATCTCCTTCTCACATCACTACTACTTGTTATCACCTCCCCATTAGCCCCCTTCACTGAAGTTCCTATTTGTTTTCTTGTCTTACGCTCTTTATTTACCTCCTTCCAAAATATCTTTTTATTCTCCCTAATATTTAATGATACTCTCTCACCCCAACTCTCATTTGCTCTCTTTTTCACCTCTTGCACCTTTCTCTTGACCTCCTGCCTCTTTCTTTTATACATCTCCCACTCATTTACATTATTTCCCTGCAAAAATCGTCCAAATGCCTCTCTCTGCTCTTTCACTAATACTCTTACTTCTTGATTCCACCACTCACTACCCTTTCTAATCTGCCCACCTCCCACGCTCCTCATGCCACAAGCATCTTTTGCGTAAGCCATCACTGCTTCCTTTAATACATCCCATTCCTCCCCCACTCCCTTTACGTCCTTTGTTCTCACCTTTTTCCATTCTGTACTCAGTCTCTCCTGGTACTTCCTCACACAAGTCTCCTTCCCAAGCTCGCATACGCTCACCACTCTTTTCACCCCAACATTCTCTCTTGTTTTCTGAAAACCTCTACAAATCTTCACCTTCGCCTCCGCAAGATAATTATCAGACATCCCTCCAGTTGCACTTCTCAGCACATTAACATTCAAAAGTCTCTCTTTCGCGCGCCTATCAATTAACACGTAATCCAATAACGCTCTCTGGCCATCTCTCCTGCTTACATACGTATACTTATGTATATCTTTCTTTTTAAACCAGGTATTCCCAATCACCAGTCTTTTTTCAGCACATAAATCTACAAGCTCTTCACCATTTCCATTTACAACACTGAACACCCCATGTACACCAATTATTCCCTCAACTGCCACATTACTCACCTTTGCATTCAAATCACCCATCACTATAACTCGGTCTCGTGCATCAAAACTACTAACACACTCACTGAGCTGTTCCCAAAACACTTGCCTCTCGTGATCTTTTTTCTCATGCCCAGGTGCATATGCACCAATAATCACCCATCTCCCTCCATCCACTTTCTGTTTTACCCATATCAATCTAGAGTTCACTTTCTTACACTCTATCACATACTCCCATCACTCCTGTTTCAGGTGTAGTGCTACTCCTTCCTTTGATCTAGTCCTCTCACTAACCCCTGGCTTTGCTCCCAAGACATTTCCAAACTACTCTTCCCCTTTACCCTTGAGCTTCGCTTCACTCAGAGCCAAAACATCCAGGTTCCTTTCCTCAAACATACTGCCTATCTCTCCTTTTTTCTCATCTTGGTTACATCCACACACATTTAGACACCCCAATCGGAGCCTTCGAGGAGGATAAGCACTCCCCGCGTGACTCCTTCTGTTTCCCCTGTTAGAAAGTTAAAATACAATTAGGGGAGGGTTTCCAGCCCCCCGCTCCCATCCCCTTTAGTCGCCTTGTACAACACGTGAGGAATGCGTGGGAAGTATTTTTTCTCCCATATATATATATATATATATATATATATATATATATATATATATATATATATATATATATATACATATGGTATTGAAGTGGAATTTATTAAAAAACGGGGTGACTGTATTGTTGACTGGTTGGTAAGGTTATTTAATGTATGTATAAATCATGGTGAGGTGCCTGAGGATTGGCGGAATGCGTGCATAGTGCCATTGTACAAAGGCAAAGGGGATAAGAGTGAGTGCTCAAATTACAGAGGTATAAGTTTGTTGAGTATTCCTGGGAAATTATATGGCAGGGTATTGATTGAGAGGGTGAAGGCTTGTACAGAGCATCAGATTGGGGAAGAGCAGTGTGGTTCCAGAAGTGGTAGAAGATGTGTGGATCAGGTGTTTGCTTTGAAGAATGTATGTGAGAAATACTTAGAAAAGCAAATGGATTTGTATGTAGCATTTATGGATCTGGAGAAGGCATATGATAGAGTTGATAGAGATGCTCTGTGGAAGTTATTAAGAATATATGGTGTGGGAGGCAAGTTGTTAGAAGCAGTGAAAAGTATTTATCGAGGATGTAAGGCATGTGTATGTGTGGGAAGAGAGGAAAGTGATTGGTTCTCAGTGAATGTCGGTTTGCGGCAGGGATGTGCGATGTCTCCATGGTTGTTTAATTTGTTTATGGATGGTGTTATTAGGGAGGTGAATACAAGAGTTTTGGAAAGAGGGGCAAGTATGCAGTCTGCTATGGATGAGAGAGCTTGGGAAGTGAGTCAGTTGTTGGTCGCTGATGATACAGCGCTGGTGGCTGATTCATGTGAGAAACTGCAGAAGCTAGTGACTGAGTTTGGTAAAGTGTGTGAAAGAAGAAAGGTGAGGGTAAATGTGAATAAGAGAAGGTTATTAGGTACAGTAGGGTTGAGGGTCAGGTCAATCGGGAGGTAAGTTTGAATGGAGAAAAACTGGAGGAAGTAAAGTGTTTTAGATATATGGGAGTGGATCTGGCAGCAGATTCAACCATGGAAGCTGGTGTGTATCATAGGGTGGGGGAGGGGGCGAAAATTCTGGGAGCCTTGAAGACTGTGTGGAAGTCAAGAACATTATCTTGGAAAGCAAAAATGGGTATGTTTGAAGGAATAGTGGTTCCAACAATGTTGTATGGTTGCGAGGTGTGGGCTATGGATAGAGTTGTGCGCAGGAGGGTGGATGTGCTGGAAATGAGATGTTTGAGAACAATATGCGGTGTGAGGTGGTTTGATCGAGTAAGTTATGTAAGGGTAAGAGAGATGTGTGGTAATAAAAAGAGTGTGTTTGAGAGAGCAGAAGAGGGTGTTTTGAAATGGTTTGGTCACATGGAGAGAATGAGTGAGGAAAGATTGACCAAGAGGATATATATGTCAGAGGTGGAGGGAACATGGAGAAGTGAGAGACCAAATTGGAAGTGGAAAGATGGAGTGAAAAAGATTTTGAGTGATCGGGACCTGAACATGCAGGAGGGTGAAAGGCGTGCAAGGAATAGAGTGAATTGGAACGAAGTGGTATACAGGGGTCGACATGCTGTCAATGGATTGAACCAAGGCATGTGAGGCGCCTGGGGTAAACTATGGAAAGTTTTGTGGGGCCTGGATGTGGAAAGGGAGTTGTGGTTTCGGTGCATTATTACATGACAGCTAGAGACTGAGTGTGAACGAATGGGGCCTTTGTTGTCTTTCCCTAGCGCTACCTCGCACACATAAGGGGGGAGGGTGTTGGTATTCCATGTGTGGCGGGGTGGCGATGGGAATGAATAAAGGCAGACAGTACGAATTAAATTATGTACATGTGTATATATGTATATGTCTGTGTGTGTGTATATATATGTATACATTGAGATTTATAGGTATGTATATTTGCGTGTGTGGACGTGTATGTATATACATGTGTATGTGGGTGGATTGGGCCATTCTTTCGTCTGTTTCCTTGCGCTACCTCGCTAACGCGGGAGACAGCGACAAAGCAAAATAATAATAATAGTAATGATAATAACGATAATATATATATATATATATATATATATATATATATATATATATATATATATATATATATATATATATATATATATATATATATATATATATATATATATTTTTTTTTTTTTTTCTTTATACTTTGTCGCTGTCTCCCGCGTTTGCGAGGTAGCGCAAGGAAACAGACGAAAGAAATGGCCCAACCCCCCCATACACATGTACATACACACATCCACACACGCAAATATACATACCTACACAGCTTTCCATGGTTTACCCCGGACGCTTCACATGCCTTGATTCAATCCACTGACAGCACGTCAACCCCTGTATACCACATCGCTCCAATTCACTCTATTCCTTGCCCTCCTTTCACCCTCCTGCATGTTCAGGCCCCGATCACACAAAATCCTTTTCACTCCATCTTTCCACCTCCAATTTGGTCTCCCTCTTCTCCTCGTTCCCTCCACCTCCGACATATATATCCTCTTGGTCAATCTTTCCTCACTCATTCTCTCCATGTGCCCAAACCATTTCAAAACACCCTCTTCTGCTCTCTCAACCACGCTCTTTTTATTTCCACACATCTCTCTTACCCTTACGTTACTTACTCGATCAAACCACCTCGCACCACACATTGTCCTCAAACATCTCATTTCCAGCACATCCATCCTCCTGCGCACAACTCTATCCATAGCCCACGCCTCGCAACCATACAACATTGTTGGAACTACTATTCCTTCAAACATACCCATTTTTGCTTTCCGGGATAATGTTCTCGACTTCCACACATTTTTCAAGGCTCCCAAAATTTTCGCCCCCTCCCCCACCCTATGATCCACTTCCGCTTCCATGGTTCCATCCGCTGACAGATCCACTCCCAGATATCTAAAACACTTCACTTCCTCCAGTTTTTCACCATTCAAACTCACCTCCCAATTGACTTGACCCTCAACCCTACTGTACCTAATAACCTTGCTCTTATTCACATTTACTCTTAACTTTCTTCTTCCACACACTTTACCAAACTCCGTCACCAGCTTCTGCAGTTTCTCACATGAATCCGCCACCAGCGCTGTATCATCAGCGAACAACAACTGACTCACTTCCCAAGCTCTCTCATCCTCAACAGACTTCATACTTGCCCCTCTTTCCAAGACTCTTGCATTTACCTCCCTAACAACCCCATCCATAAACAAATTAAACAACCATGGAGACATCACACACCCCTGCCGCAAACCTACATTCACTGAGAACCAATCACTTTCCTCTCTTCCTACACGTACACATGCCTTACATCCTCGATAAAAACTTTTCACTGCTTCTAACAACTTGCCTCCCACACCATATATTCTTAATACCTTCCACAGAGCATCTCTATCAACTCTATCATATGCCTTCTCCAGATCCATAAATGCTACATACAAATCCATTTGCTTTTCTAAGTATTTCTCACATACATTCTTCAAAGCAAACACCTGATACACACATCCTCTACCACTTCTGAAACCACACTGCTCTTCCCCAATCTGATGCTCTGTACATGCCTTCACCCTCTCAATCAATACCCTCCCATATATATATATATATATATATATATACATATATATATATATATATATATATATATATATATATATATATATATATATATATATATATGTTTCATACTATTCGCCATTTCCCGCATTAGCGAGGTAGCGTTAAGAACAGAGGACTGGGCCTTTGAGGGAATATCCTCACCTGGCCCCCGTCTTTGTTCCTTCTTTTGGAAAATTAAAAAAAAAAAGAGAGGGGAGGGTTTCCAGCCACCCGCTCCCTCCCCTTTTAGTCGCCTTCTACGACACGCAGGGAATACGTGGGAAGTATTCTTTCTCCCCTATCCCCAGGGATATATATATATATATATATATATATATATATATATATATATATATATATATATATATATATATATATATATATATATATATATATATATATATATATATATATATATATATATATATATATATATATATATATATATATATATATATATCCCTGGGGATAGGGGAGAAAGAATACTTCCCACGTATTCCCTGCGTGTCGTAGAAGGCGACTAAAAGGGGAGGGAGCGGGGGGCTGGAAATCCTCCCCTCTCACTTTTTTTCTTTTTAATTTTCCAAAAGAGGGAACAGAGAAGGGGCCCAGGTGAGGATATTCCCTCAAGGGCCTAGTCCTCTGTTCTCAACGCTACCTCGCTAATGCGGGAAATGGCGAATAGTATGAAAGAAAAGAAAGATATATATATATATATATATATATATATATATATATATATATATATATATATATATATATATATATATATATATATATATATATATATATATATATCTGTTACATATATATATATATATATATATATGGTGTGGGAGGAAAGTTGTTAAAAGCAGTGAAAAGTTTTTATCGAGGATGTAAGGCATGTGTACGTGTAGGAAGGGAGGAAAGTGATTGGTTCTCAGTGAATGTAGGTTTGCGGCAGGGGTGTGTGATGTCTCCATGGTTGTTTAATTTGTTTATGGATGGGGTTGTTAGGGAGGTAAATGCAAGAGTTTTGGAAAGAGGGGCAAGTATGAAGTCTGTTGGGGATGAGAGAGCTTGGGAAGTGAGTTAGTTGTTGTTCGCTGATGATACAGCGCAGGTGGCCGATTCATGTGAGAAACTGCAGAAGCTGGTGACTGAGTTTGGTAAAGTGTGTGGAAGAAGAAAGTTAAGAGTAAATGTGAATAAGAGCAAGGTTATTAGGTACAGTAGGGTTGAGGGTCAAGTCAATTGGGAGGTGAGTTTGAATGGAGAAAAACTGGAGGAAGTGAAGTGTTTTAGATATCTGGGAGTGGATCTGGCAGCGGATGGAACCATGGAAGCGGAAGTGGATCATAGGGTGGGGGAGGGGGCGAAAATTCTGGGGGCCTTGAAGAATGTGTGGAAGTCGAGAACATTATCTCGGAAAGCAAAAATGGGTATGTTCGAAGGAATAGTGGTTCCAACAATGTTGTATGGTTGCGAGGCGTGGGCTATGGATAGAGTTGTGCGCAGGAGGATGGATGTGCTGGAAATGAGATGTTTGAGGACAATGTGTGGTGTGAGGTGGTTTGATCGAGTGAGTAACGTAAGGGTAAGAGAGATGTGTGGAAATAAAAAGAGCGTGGTTGAGAGAGCAGAAGAGGGTGTTTTGAAGTGGTTTGGGCACATGGAGAGGATGAGTGAGGAAAGATTGACCAAGTTGATATATGTGTCGGAGGTGGAGGGAGCAAGGAGAAGAGGGAGACCAAATTGGAGGTGGAAAGATGGAGTGAAAAAGATTTTGTGTGATCGGGGCCTGAACATGCAGGAGGGTGAAAGGAGGGCAAGGAATAGAGTGAATTGGAGCGATGTGGTATACCGGGGTTGACGTGCTGTCAGTGGATTGAATCAAGGCATGTGAAGCGTCTGGGGTAAACCATGGAAAGCTGTGTAGGTATGTATATTTGCGTGTGTGGACGTATGTATATACATGTGTATGGGGGGGGGGGGTTGGGCCATTTCTTTCGTCTGTTTCCTTGCGCTACCTCGCAAACGCGGGAGACAGCGACAAAGTATATAAAAAAAAAAAGAATATATATATATATATATATATATATATATATATATATATATATATATATATATATATATATATATTATCCCTGGGGATAGGGGATTAAGAATACTTCCCACGTATTCCCTGCGTGTCGTAGAAGGCGACTAAAAGGGGAGGGAGCGGGGGGCTGGAAATCCTCCCCTCTCGATTATCTTTTTTTTTAATTTTCCAAAAGAAGGAACAGAGGGGGGCCAGGTGAGGATATTCCAAAAAAGGCCCAGTCCTCTGTTCTTAACGCTACCTCGCTAACGCGGGAAATGGCGAATAGTTTAAAAGAAAAGAAAAAAGATATACACACATATATATATATATATATATATATATATATATATATATATATATATATATATATATATATATATATATATATATATATATATATATATATATATATATATATATATATATATATATATATATATATATATATATATATATATATATATTAGTGAAGTTTGATTTGGGTAAGTGCTCATATATCTTGGTGCATATTTGTAATGTTTGTTTCTTGCAGCATCATATTAATTTTCTTGTTTACAAAAACCTTTCCTCTGTACCTCTACAACCACTGTTATGTGTATATTGGTGTCAACTTGAAGGTTTTGTATATATGGTAACCTTGCAGAAAATGGGTACTGTGGTTTGTTGGATGGCCAGAATTATTAGGAGGAACACTTTCATTATGTATCAGTTGCTAAGGAAAGTTAAGAAGAGTAACAAGAAATAAGAGGTAATAAGTGACTTGCATTGAATGTAGAGGGGGACTGCATAAGAAGGATAGGGAGCTGCCCCTAGGGAGCTTGCACTTAAGGAAGATATTACATAAGTGTTGTCAAATTTTTCTCTTTGTAATTCTTGGACTGATGGAGGACTTTGTTAGCAGATGATGATTAAAGACTTAGAATATTTCCTCCATTATCCATCCCATACATACAAGCCACTCAGCTCCTTACCCTTGCATCTAGTGTGAAAGACAGAAAGATGTAATATTTCTTCATGTTCACATTATTCACCAGTAATTCTGTGCCAGTTTTTGAAATCAGCATAGAATTTTTAGTAAAAAGAAAGAAACAAAGCCAGCCAATCTCTCTCACACTGAAATTTAGAATGAAAAGTATATTTGTTTATATATTTTGTTTGATCGAGTAAGTAATGTAAGGGTAAGAGAGATGAGTGGAAATAAAAAGAGCGTGGTTGAGAGAGCAGAAGAGGGTGTTTTGAAATGGTTTGGGCACGTGGAGAGAATGAGTGAGGAAAGATTGACCAGGAGGATATATGTGTTGGAGGTTGAGGGAACGAGGAGAAGTGGGAGACCAAATTGGAGGTGGAAAGATGGAGTGAAAAAGATTTTGAGTGATCAGGGCCTGAACATGCAGGAGGGTGAAAGGCGGGCAAGGAATAGAGTGAATTGGATCAATGTGGTATACCGGGGTCGACGTGCTGTCAATGGATTGAATCAGGGCATGTGAAGCGTCTGGGGTAAACCATGGAAAGTTGTGTGGGGCCTGGATGTGGAAAGGGAGCTGTGGTTCCGGGCATTATTACATGACAGCTAGAGACTGAGCGAGACTGAGCGTGAACGAATGGGGCCTTTGTTGTCTTTTCCTAGTGCTACCTCGCACACATGAGGGGGGAGGGGGATGTTATTCCATGTGTGGTGAGGTGGCGATGGGAATAAATAAAGGCAGACTATGAATTATGTACATGTGTATATATGTATATGTCTGTGTGTGTATATATATGTGTACATTGAGATGTATAGGTATGTATATTTGCGTGTATGGTCGTGTATGTGTATACATGTGTATGGGGGTGGATTGGGCCATTTCTTTCGTCTGTTTCCTTGCGCTACCTCGCAAACGTGGGAGACAGCGACAAAGCAAAATAAATAAAGAAAATAATTTGGGGATAGGGGAGAAAGAATACTTCCCACGTATTCCCTGCGTGTCGTAGAAGGCGACTAAAAGGGGAGGGAGCGGGGGGCTGGAAATCCTCCCCTCTCACTTTTTTTTTTAATTTTCCAAAAGAGGGAACAGAGAAGGGGCCCAGGTGAGGATATTCCCTCAAGGGCCCAGTCCTCTGTTCTCAACGCTACCTCGCTAATGCGGGAAATGGCGAATAGTATGAAAGAAAAGAAAAGAAAGATATATATATATATATATATATATATATATATATATATATATATATATATATATATATATGTATATAAATATATATATATATATATATATATATATATATATATATATATATCTGTTATATATATATATATATATATATATATATATATATATATATATATATATATATATATATATATATATATATATATATATATATATATATCTGTTATATATATATATATATATATATATATATATATATATATATATATATATATATATATATATATATATATATATATATATATATATATATATATATATATATATATATATATATGCATATACATATACATATATATATATATATATATATATATATATATATATATATATATATATATATATATATATATATATATATATATATATATATATATATATATATATATATATTCCTATGAGTCCACGGGGAAAAGGAAACACGATAAGTTTCCAAGTGCACTTTCGTGTAATAATCACATCAGCAGGGGAGATATAAGAGAGAAATATAAGTCAATTGATATACATCGATGAGACTAATCTAGGACGCCATTTGGTAAACATGTGATTGTCCAAAACATACAACGAGCGTTCATAAACTTATCATTTTATCAACAATAAAGTTATCTAATTTGTATAGACCATCACTAATTTTAAGATTATAATTATTTGTGCATTTGATGATAGAAGATTCAATGATATTTCTCTTGGTAATAGAGGTACGGTTAATAACTGAGATGGCATTACTCAAGTCAATACAGTGATCATAGTTTTTAACGTGATTAAACAAGGCATTTAACTCTTGTCCCGTTCTTATACTATATTTATGTTGCTTAAGTCTAACAGAAAGATCCTTACCAGTCTGACCAACAAAAAATTCATGACAATTTCCACATGGCACTTTATAGATGCATCCAAGAGAATTTTCTGGTGAATTCCTGATTAAGATATTATTGTATTATTGTATTATTGTTTCTAAGGGCAACATTAACATCAAAGGAATTAAACAACATGGGAAGTAAAGTGAAATCATTATCAAAAGGGATGATTTCTTTGCTAACTTAAGGGATTTAACAATGAAAGATCTAAGTTAAAGTACCCTAGATCTTTCATTGATAAATCCCTTAAGTTAGCAAAGAAATTATTTTATAGAGTTGAACCCAAACCTCCCATTGACACCAAGAATCTTTTAGTTCTCCCTTTTAATAATAATTTCACTTTACTTCCCATGTTGCTTAAATTATTTAATGTAAATGTTGCCTTCAGCAACAATAACTCTATAAAGAATATCTTAATCAAGAATTCTTCGGAAAATTCTCTTGGATGCTTCTATGAAGTGCCTTGTGGAAGTTTTAATGAATTTTATGCTGGTCAGACTGGTAAGGATCTTTCTGTTAGACTTAAGCAACATAAATATGGTATAAGAACGGGACAAGAATCAAATGCCTTGTTTAATCACGTTAAAAGCTATGATCATTGTATTGACTGGAGTAATGCCATCTCAGTTATTAACTCTAACTCTAACAACAGATATATCATTGAGTCTTCTGTTATTGAATACACAAAGAATTATAATCTTAATATTAATGATGGTCTACACAAATTAGATAGCTTTATTGTTGATAGAATTTGTAAAATGAGAAGTTTATGAACGTTCGTTGTATGTTTTGGACAATCACATGTATACCAAATGGCGTCCTAGCTTCGTCTCTTCGGTATATATCAACTGACTTATATTTCTCTCTTGTGCCTCCCCAGATGATGTGATTATTACACGAAAGTGCACTTGAGAACTTACCATGTTTCATTTTCCCCGTGGACTCATAGGAATATCTTGATGACGCGCAAAATTGTGATCCTTTCCAATATATATATATATATATATATATATATATATATATATATATATATATATATATATATATATATATATATATATATATATATATATATATATATATATATATATATATATATATATATATATATATATATATATTATACCTGGGGATAGGGAAGAAAGAATACTTCACACGTATTCCCTGCGTCATAGAAGGCGACTAAAAGGGGAGGGAGCGGGGGTTGGAAATTCTCCCCTCTGTTTTTTTTTTTATTTTTTTTTTAAGTTTCCAAAAGAAGGAACAGAGAAGGGGGTCAGGTGTGGATATTCCCTCAAAGGCCCAGTCCTCTGTTCTTAACGCGACCTTGCTAACGCAGGAAATGGCAAATAGTTTGAAAAAAAAGATATATATATATATATATATATATATATATATATATATATATATATATATATATATATATATATATATATATATACATATATATATATCCCTGGGGATAGGGGAGAAAGAATACTTCCCACGCATTCCTCACGTGTTGTACAAGGCGACTAAAGGGGACGGGAGCGGGGGGCTGGAAACCCTCCCCTCCTTGTATTTTAACTTTCTAACAGGGGAAACAGAAGGAGTCACGCGGGGAGTGCTTATCCTCCTCGAAGGCTCAGATTGGGGTGTCTAAATGTGTGTGGATGTAACCAAGATGAGAAAAAAGGAGAGATAGGTAGTATGTTTGAGGAAAGGAACCTGGATGTTTTGGCTCTGAGTGAAACGAAGCTCAAGGGTAAAGGGGAAGAGTGGTTTGGGAATGTCTTGGGAGTAAAGTCAGGGGTTAGTGAGAGGACAAGAGCAGTGTTTTGGGAGCAGCTGAATGAGTGTGTTAGTGGTTTTGATGCACAAGACCGGGTTATAGTGATGGGTGATTTGAATGCAAAGGTGAGTAATGTGGCAGTTGAGGGAATAATTGCTATACATGGGGTGTTCAGTGTTGTAAATGGAAATGGTGAAGAGCTTGTAGATTTATGTGCTGAAAAAGGACTGGTGATTGGGAATACCGGGTTTAAAAAGTACATAAGTACACGTATGTAAGTAGGAGAGATGGCCAGAGAGCGTTATTGGATTACGTGTTAATTGATAGGTGCGCGAAAGAGAGACTTTTGGATGTTAGTGTGTTGAGAGGTGCAACTGGATGGATGTCTGATCATTATCTTGTGGAGGCGAAGGTGAAGATTTGTAGGGGTTTTCAGAAAAGAAGAGAGAATGTTGGGGTGAAGAGAGTGGTGAGAGTAAGTGAGCTTGGGAAGGAGACTTGTGTGAGGAAGTACCAGGAGAGACTGAGTACAGGATGGAAAAAGGTGAGAACAAATGAGGTAAGGGGAGTGGGGGAGGAATGGGATGTATTTAGGGAAGCAGTGATGGCTTGCGCAAAAGATGCTTGTGGCATGAGAAGCGTGAGAGGTGGGTTGATTAGAAAGGGTAGTGAGTGGTGGGATGAAGAAGTAAGATTATTAGTGAAAGAGAAGAGAGAGGCATTTGGACGATTTTTGCAGGGAAAATATGCAGATGAGTGGGAGATGTATAAAAGAAAGAGGTAAGAGGTCAAGAGAAAGGTGCAAGAGGTGAAAAGAGGACAACTGAGAGTTGGGGTGAGAGAATATCATTAAATTTTAGGGAGAATAAAAAGATCTTTTGGAAGGAGGTAAATAAAGTGCGTAAGACAAGGGAGCAAATGGGAACTTCAGTGAAGGGGGCTAATGGGGAGGTGATAACAAGTAGTGGTGATGTGAGAAGGAGATGGAGTGAGTGTTTTGAAAGTCTGTTGAATGTGTTTGATGATAGAGTGGCAGATATAGGGTGTTTTGGTCGAGGTAGTGTGCAAAGTGAGAGGGTTAGGGAAAATGATTTGGTAAACAGAGAAGAGGTAGTAAAAGCTTTGCGAAAGATGAATGCCGGCAAGGCAGCAGGTTTGGATGGTATTGCAATGGAATTTATTAAAAAAGGGGGTGACTGTTTTGTTGACTGGTTGGTAGCGTTATTTAATGTATGTATGATTCATGGTGAGGTGCCTGAGGATTGGCGGAATGCCTGCATAGTGCCATTGTAGACAGGCAAAGGGTATAAGCGTGAGTGCTCAAATTACAGAGGTATAAGTTTGTTGAGTATTCCTGGGAAATTATATGGGAGGGTATTGATTAAGAGGGTGAAGGCATGAACTGAGCATCAGATTGGGGAAGAGCAGTGTGGTTTCAGAAGTGGTAGAGGATGTGTGGATCAGGTGTTTGCTTTGAAGAATGTATGTGGGAAATACTTACAAAACCAAATGGATTTGTATGTAGCATTTATGGATCTGGAGAAGGCATATGATAGAGTTGATAGAGATGCTCTGTGGAAGGTATTAAGAATATATGGTGTGGGAGGCAAGTTGTTAGAAGCAGTGAAAAGTTTCTACTGAGGATGTAAGGCATGTGTACGTGTAGGAAGAGAGGAAAGTGATTAGTTCTCAGTGAATGTAGGTTTGCGGCAGGGGTGTGTGATGTCTCCATGGTTGTTTAATTTGTCTATCTATGGGGTTGTTAGGGAGGTGAATGCAAGAGTTTTAGAAAGAGGGGCAAGTATGCAGTCTGTTGTGGATGAAAGAGCTTGGAAAGTGAGTCATTTGTTGTTCGCTGATGATACAGCGCTGATGGCTGGTTCATGTGAGAAACTGCAGAAGCTGGTGACTGAGTTTGGTAAAGTGTGTGAAAGAAGAAAGTTAAGAGTAAATTTGAATAATAGCAAGGTTGTTAGGTACAGTAGGGTGGAGGGTCAAGTCAATTGGGAGGTAAGTTTGAATGGAGAAAACTTGGGAAGTGAGTCAGTTGTTGTTCGCTGATGATACAGCACTGGTGGCTGATTCATGTGAGAAACTGCAGAAGCTGGTGACTGACTTTGGTAAAGTGTGTGAAAGAAGAAAGTTAAGAGTAAATGTGAATAAGAGCAAGTTTAATAGGTACAGTAGGGTGGAGGGTCAAGTCAATTGGGAGGTAAGTTTGAATGGAGAAAAACTGGAGGAAGTAAAGTGTTTTAGATATCTCGGAGTGGATCTGGCAGCGGATGGAACCATGGGAGCTTAAGTGAATCATAGGGTGGGGGAGGGGGCGAAAATTCTGGGAGCCTTGAAAAATGTGTGAAAGTCGAGAACATTATCTCGGAAAGCAAAAATGGGTATGTTTGAAGGAATAGTGGTTCCAACAATGTTGTGTGGTTGCGAGGCGTGGGCTATGGATAGAGTTGTGTGGAGGAGGGTGGTTGTGCTGGAAATGAGATGTTTGAGGACAATATGTGGTGTGATGTGGTTTGATCCAGTAAGTAATAATAGGGTAAGAGAGATGTGTGGAAATAAAAGAGTGTGGTTGAGAGAGCAGAAGAGGGTGTTTTGAAATGGTTTGGTCACATGGAGAGAATGAGTGAGGAAAGATTGACCAAGAAGATATATGTGTCAGAGGTGGAGAGAACGAGGAGAAGTGGGAGACCATATTGGAGGTGGAAAGATGGAGTGAAAAAAATTTTGAGTAATCGGGGCCTGAACATGCAGGAGGGTGAAAGGCGTGCAAGGAATACAGTGAATTGGAACGATATGGTATACCGGGGTCGACGTGCTGTCAATGGATTGAACCAGGGCATGTGACGCGTCTCGGGTAAACCATGGAAAGTTCTGTGGGGCCTGGATGTGGAAAGGGAGCTGTGGTTTCGGTGTATTATTACATGACAGCTAGAGACTGAGTGTGAACGAATGGGGCCTTTGTTGTCTTTCCTAGCGCTACCTCGCACACATGAGGGGGTAGGGGATTGTTATTCCATGTGTGTTGGGGTGGCGATGGGAATAGATAAAGGCAGACAGTATGAATTATATACATGTGTATATATGTATATGTCTGTGTGTGTATATGTATGTGTACATTGAGATGTATAGGTATGTATATTTGCGTGTGTGGACGTGTATGTATATACATGTGTATGTGGGTGGGTTGGGCCATTCTTTCGTCTGTTTCCTTGCGCTACCTCGCTAACGCGGGAGACAGCGACAAAGAAAATAAAAATGATAAATAATATATATATATATTTATTTATTTATTTATTTATTTATTGATTTATTTATTATGCCTTACGCTATCTCCTTCGTTATCGAGGTAGCTCAAGGAAACAGAAGAAAGAATGGCCCAACCCACCCACATACACATGAATATACATACAAGTCCACACACGCACATATCCATATCTATACATCTTAACGTATACATATATGTATATATATATATATATATATATATATATATATATATATATATATATATATATATATATATATATATATATATATATATATATATATATATATATATATATATATGTATATATATGTATATATATGTATATATATATATATATATATATATATATATATATATATATATATATATATATATATATATATATATATATATATATATATATATATATGTATCTATATATATATATATATATATATATATATATATATATATATATATATATATATATATATATATATATATATATATTTTCCCTGGGGATAGGGGAGAAAGAATACTTCCCACGTATTCCCTGCGTGTCGTAGAAGGCGACTAAAAGGGAAGGGAGCGGGGGTCTGGAAATCCTCCCCTCTCGTTTTTTTTTTTTTTTAATTTTCCAAAAGAAGGAACAGAGAAGAGGGCCAGGTGAGGATATTCCCTCAAAGGCCCAGTCCTCTGTTCTTAACGCTACCTCGCTATCGCGGGAAATGGCGAATAGTATGAAAAAAAAAAAAAAAAAAATATATATATATATATATATATATATATATATATATATATATATATATATATATATATATATATATATATATATATATATATATATATATTTAGGCACCCCAATCTGAGCCTTCGAGGAGGATGAGCACTCCCCGCGTGACTCCTTCTTCTGTTTCCCATTTTAGAAAGTTAAAAAAAAAAAAAAAAAAAATACAAGGAGGGGAGGATTTCTGGTCCCCCGCTCCCGTCCCCTCTAGTCGCTTTCTACGACACGCGAGGAATGCGTGGGAAGTATTCTTTCACCCCTATCCCCAGGGATAATATACATATATATATATATACACATACACACACATACACACACACACGCACACATACACACACACACACATACATATATATACATATGAAAAATGTAAGAAACAATTTAGAAAACTGAAACTTCTAGCTTGAAATGAAAAGAAAAAAAAATGACTGTCACATAATGGTTCAACCTCTGGCTATGGAAAAAGGAAATGTTTAATTTATTTACACAAAAGTCAATAGTAGTTTTCATCAATTTAACCACTGTATCAATAAGCTTCAATGTCCAAGCTCCATTTTTTCCAATTTCACTATTTTCTTGTCAAAGCACCATGTATGAAAACTATCACTCCAGTAACACAACTATAAACATTTACTTCCCCTTTAAAAAAGTTCTGGGGAAGTCTGTCTCGATACACTGCGGGTCACTCTACCACCTGGCGAGGTTTGTGTAGCAATGGTTCTTGATTCACAAACGTAGTAGCATCACTGGTGGGCCAAGGTAGTTCCGTTTGCGAAGAGGAGCTCATGAAACATATCGGAAAGCATATATATATATACATACAGTCAAAATAAATGATGTGTAGGAATTATCCAGCAAAAAATATGACCATACCTTAATGGACATACATTCACTGAGAGAATATGGATGTATACATTTCTATGCACACAAACAAATATGTGCCCACAATTCACAATATATTTACAAAGCAAACTGATTCACCCACTATATAAAAAGACACATCAAATGTAATTCTCTATCTCTATCCCGGTCAGTAGGGTTGAGGGTCAAGTCAATTGGGAGGTGAGTTTGAATGGAGAAAAACTGGAGGAAGTGAAGTGTTTTAGATATCTGGGAGTGGATCTGGCAGCGGATGGAACCATGGAAGCGGAAGTGGATCATAGGGTGGGGGAGGGGGCGAAAATTCTGGGAGCCTTGAAGAATGTGTGGAAGTCGAGAACATTATCTCGGAAAGCAAAAATGGGTATGTTTGAAGGAATAGTGGTTCCAACAATGTTGTATGGTTGCGAGGCGTGGGTATGGATAGAGTTGTGCGCAGGAGGATGGATGTGCTGGAAATGAGATGTTTGAGGAAAATGTGTGGTGTAAGGTGGTTTGATCGAGTAAGTAACGTAAGGGTAAGAGAGATGTGTGGAAAAAAAAAGAGTGTGGTTGAGAGAGCAGAAAAGGGTGTTTTGAAATGGTTTGGGCACATGGAGAGAATGAGTGAGGAAAGATTGACCAAGAGGATATATGTGTCGGAGGTGGAGGGAACGAGGAGAAGAGGGAGACCAAATTGGAGGTGGAAAGATGGAGTGAAAAAGATTTATGTGATCGGGGCCTGAACATGCAGGAGGGTGAAAGGAGGGCAAGGAATAGAGTGAATTGGAGCGATGTGGTATACCGGGGTTGACGTGCTGTCAGTGGATTGAATCGGGGCATGTGAAGCGTCTGGGGTAAACCATGGAAAGCTGTGTAGGTATGTATATTTGCGTGTGTGGACGTATGTATATACATGTGTATGGGGGTGGGTTGGGCCATTTCTTTCGTCTGTTTCCTTGCGCTACCTCGCAAACGCGGGAGACAGCGACAAAGCAAAAAAAAAAAAAAAAATATATATATATATATATATATATATATATATATATATATATATATTTATATATATATACACGCAGACATATACATATATACACATGTGCATAATTCATACTGTCTGCTCTTATTCATTCCCATCGCCACTCCGCCACACATGAAATGGGAACCCCCTCCCCCCTTGCACGCGCGAGGTAGCGCTAGGAAAAAACAAAGGCCACATTCGTTCACACTCAGTGTCTAGCTGTCATGTATAATGCACCGAAACCACAGCTCCCTTTCCACATCCAGGCCCCACAAAACAATTCATGGTTTACCCCAGACGCTTCACATGCCCTGATTCAATCCATTGAGAGCACGTCGACCCATGTATACCACATCGTTCCAATTCACTGTATTCCTTGCAAGCTTTTCACCCTCTTGCATGTTCAGGCCCCGATCACTCAAAATCTTTTTCACTCCATCTTTTCACATCCAATTTTTCTCCCACTTCTCGTTTCTTCCACCTCTGACACATATATCCTCTCTGTCAATCTTTCCTCACTCATTCTCTCCACGTGACCAAACCATTTCAAAACACACTCTTCTGCTCTCTCAATCACACTCGTTTTATTACCAGACATCTCTCTTACCCTTTCATTACTTACTCGATCAAACCACCTCACACCACACATTGTCCTCAAACATCTCATTTGCAGCACATCCACCCTCCTCCGCACAACTCTGTCTAAAGGGCACGCCTCGCAACCATATGACATTGTTGAAACCACTATTCCTGCAAACATACCCATTTTTGCTTCCTAAGATAACGTTCTCGACTTCCACACATTCTTCAACGCTCGCAGAACTTTCGCCCCCTCCCCCACCCTATGATTCACTTCCGCTTCCATGGTTCCATCCGTTGCCAAATCCACTCCCAGATATCTAAAACACTTCCCTTCTACCAGTTTTTCTTCATTCAAACTTACCTCCCAATTGACTTGTCCCTCAACCCTACTGTACCTAATAACTTTGCTCTTATTCACATTTACTCCCAGCTTTCTTCTTTCACACACTTTACCAAACTCAGTCACCAGCTTCTTCAGTTTCTCACCCGAATCAGCCGCTAGCGCTGTATCATCAGCGACCAACAACTGACTCACTTCCCAAGCTCTCTCATCCACAACAGACTGCATACTTGCCCGTCTTTCCAAAACTCTTTCATTAACCTCCCTAACAACCCCATCCATAAACAAATTAAACAACCATGGAGACATCACGCACCCCTGCCGCAAACCAACATTCACTGAGAACCAATCACTCTCCTCTCTCTCTCTACACGTACACATGCCTTACATCCTCGATAAATACTTTTCACTGCTTCTAACAACTTGCCTCCCATACCATATATTCTTAATACCTTCCACAGAGCATCTCTAACAACTCTATCACATGCCTTCTCTAGATCCATATATGCTACCTACAAATTCATTTGCTTTTCTAAGTATTTCTCACATACATTCTTCAAAGCAAACACCTGATCCACATATCCTCTACCACTTCTGAAACCACACTGCTCTTCTCCAATCTGATGCTCTGTACATGCCTTCATCCTCTCTATCAATATCCTCCCATATAATTTCCCAGGAATACTCAACAAACTTATACCTCTGTAATTTGAGCGCTCACTTTTATCCCCTTTGCCTTTGTACAATGGCACTATGCAAGCATTCCGCCAATCCTCAGGCACCTCATCATGAGTCATACATACATTGAATAACCTCGCCAACCAGTCAACAATACAGTCATCCCTTTTTTAATAAATTCCACGGCAATACCATCCAAACCGGCTGCCTTGCCGGCTTTCATCTTCCCCAACGCTTTTACTACCTCTTCTGTTTACCAAATTATTCACCCAAACCCTCTCACTTTGCACACCACTTCTACCAAAACACCCTATATCTGTCACTCTATCAGGAAACACATTTAACAGACCTTCAAAATACTCACTCCATCTTTTCACATCACCTCTATTTGTTATCACCTCTCCATTAGCCCCCTTCACTGATGTTCCCATTTGTTCCCTTGTCTTACGCACTTTATTTACCTCCTCTCAAAACATCTTTTTATTCTCCCTAAAATCTAATGATACTCTCTCACCCCAACTCTCATTTGCCCTCTTTTTCACCTCTTGCACCTTTCTCTTGACCTCCTGCCTCTTTCTTTTATACATCTCCCAGTCATTTGCATTATTTCCCGGCAAAAATCGTCCAAATGCCTCTCTCTTCTCTTTCACTAATAATCTTACTTCTTCATCCCACTGCTCACTACCCTTTCTAATCTGCCCATCCCCCACGCTTCTCATGCCACAAGCACCTTCTTTGCGCAAGCCATCACTGCTTCCCTAAATACATCCCATTCCTCCCCCACTCCCCTTACCTCCTTTGTTCTCACCTTCTTCCATTCTGTTCTCAGTCTCTCCTGGTACTTCCTCACATAAGTCTCCTTCCCAAGCTCACTTGCTCTCACCACTCTCTTCACCCCAACATTCTATCTTCCCTTCTGGAAACCTCTACAAATCTTCACCTTAGCCTTCACAAGATAATGATCAGACATCCCTCCAGTTGCACCTCTTAGCACATTAACATCCAAAAGTCTCTCTTTCGCACGCCTATCAATTAACACGTAATGCAATAACGGTCTCTGGCTACCTCTCCTACTTACATATGTATACTTATGTATATCTCTCTTTTTAACCCAGATATTTCCAATCACAAGTCTTTTTTCAGCACACAAATCCACAAGCTCTTCACCATTTCCATTTACAACACTGAACACCCCATGTACACCAATTATACCCTCAACTGCCACATTGTTCACCTTTGCATTCAAATCACCCATCACTATAACCCGGTCTCGTGCATCAAAACTGCTAACACACTCACTCAGCTGCTCCCAAAACACTTGCCTCTCATGATTTTTCTTCTCATGCCCAGGTGCATATGCACTACTGATATATATATATATATATATATATATATATATATATATATATATATATATATATATATATATATATATATATATATATATATATATATATATATATATATATATTTTTTTTTTTTTTTTTCTTTTAAACTATTCGCCATTTCCCGCGTTAGCGAGGTAGCGTTTGGAACAGAGGACTGGGCCTTTTTTGGAATATCCTCACCTGGCCCCCTCTGTTCCTTCTTTTGGAAAATTTAAAAAAAAAAGAGAGGGGAGGATTTCCAGCCCCCCGCTCCCTCCCCTTTCAGTCGCCTTCTACGACACGCAGGGAATACGTGGGAAGTATTCTTAATCCCCTATCCCCAGGGAATATATATATATATATATATATATATATATATATATATATATATATATATATATATATATATATATATATATATATATTTTTTTGTCGCTGTCTCCCGCGTTTGCGAGGTAGCGCAAGGAAACAGACGAAATAAATGGCCCAACCCACCCCCATACACATGTATATACATACGTCCACACACGCAAATATACATACCTACACAGCTTTCCATGGTTTACCCCAGACGCTTCACATGCCTTGATTCAATCCACTGACAGCACGTCAACCCCGGTATACCAGATCGCTCCAATTCATTCTATTCCTTGCCCTCCTTTCACCCTCCTGCATGTTCAGGCCCCGATTATATGGGAGGGTATTGATTGAGAGGGTGAAGGCATGTACAGAGCATCAGATTGGGGAAGAGCAGTATGGTTTCAGAAGTGGTAGAGGATGTGTGGATCAGGTGTTTGCTTTGAAGAATGTATGTGAGAAATACTTAGAAAAGCAAATAGATTTGTATGTAGCATTTATGGATCTGGAGAAGGCATATGATAGGGGGGGGGAAAGAATTCTTCCCACGTATTCCCTGCGTGTTGTAGAAGGCGACTAAAAGGGGAGGAAGCGGTTGGCTGGAAATCCTCCCTCTCTTGCTTTTTTTTTTATTTTCCAAAAGGAGGAACAGAGAAGGGGGCCAGGTGAGGATATTCCTTCAAAGGCCCAGACCTCTGTTCTTCACGCTACCTCGCTAACGCGGGAAATGGCGAATAGTATGAAAGAAAATGAAAGATATATTTTTTTTTTTTTTATACTTTGTCGCTGTCTCCCGCGTTTGCGAGGTAGCGCAAGGAAACAGACGAAAGAAATGGCCCCCCCCCCATACACATGCATATACACACGTCCACACACGCAAATACACATACCTACACATATATATATATATATATATATATATATATATATATATATATATATATATATATATAAATATATATATATATATATATATATATATATATATATATATATATATATAGAGCAAGGTTATTAGGTACAGTAGGGTTGAGGGTCAAGTCAATTGGGAGGTGAGTTTGACTGGAGAAAAACTGGAGGAAGTAAAGTGTTTTAGATATCTGGGAGTGGATCTGGCAGCGGATGGAACCATGGAAGCGGAAGTGGATCATAGGATGGGGGAGGGGGCGAAAATTCTGGGAGCCTTGAAGAATGTGTGGAAGTCGAGAACATTATCTCGGAAAGCAAAAATGGGTATGTTTGAATGAATAGTGGTTCCAACAATGTTGTATGGTTGCGAGGCGTGGGCTATGGATAGAGTTGTGCGCAGGAGGATGGATGTGCTGGAAATGAGATGTTTGAGGACAATGTGTGGTGTGAGGTGGTTTGATCGAGTAAGTAACGTAAGGGTAAGAGAGATGTGTGGAAATAAAAAGAGCGTGGTTGAGAGAGCAGAAGAGGGTGTTTTGAAATGGTTTGGGCACATGGAGAGAATGAGTGAGGAAAGATTGACCAAGAGGATATATGTGTCGGAGGTGGAGGGAACGAGGAGAAGAGGGAGACCAAATTGGAGGTGGAAAGATGGAGTGAAAAAGATTTTGTGTGATCGGGGCCTGAACATGCAGGAGGGTGAAAGGAGGGCAAGGAATAGAGTGAATTGAAGCGATGTGGTATACCGGGGTTGACGTGCTGTCAGTGGATTGAACGAGGGCATGTGAAGCGTCTGGGGTAAACCATGGAAAGCTGTGTAGGTATGTATATTTGCGTGTGTGGACGTATGTATATACATGTGTATGGGGGTGGGTTGGGCCATTTCTTTCATCTGTTTCCTTGCGCTACCTCGCAAACGCGGGAGACAGCGACAAAGCAAAAAAAAAAAAAAAAAAGAATTATATATGTATGTATTTATTTATTTATCTGTTTATTTATTGTTTTATTGATTTATTTTCTATTATACTTTGTCTCTGTCTCCCGCGTTAGCAAGGTAGCACAAGTAAACAGACGAGAGAGAGGACCAACTCCCCCAAATACATATGTATATACATACACGTCCACACACGCACATATACATACCTATATATTTCAATGTATTCATATATATACATACACAGACATATACATATATACACATGTACATATTCATACTTGCTACCTTCATCCATTTTCGTCGCCACCACGCCACACATGAAATTGCATCCCCCTCCCCCCTTGCACGCGTGAGGTAGCGCTAGTCTCTAGCTGTCATGTGTAATGCACCGAAACCACAGCTCCCTTTCCACATCCAGGCCCCACAAAACTTTCCATGGTTTACCTCAGACGCTTCACATGCCCTGGTTCAATCCACTGACAGTACGTCAACCCTGGTATACCACATCGTTCCAATTCATTCTCTTCCTTGCACGCCTTTCACCCTCATGTATGTTCAGGCCTCGATCGTTCAAAATCTTTTTCACTCCATCCTCCCACCTCCAATTTGGTTTCCCACTTCTCCTCGTCCCCTCCATCTGTGACAAATATATCCTCTTGGTCAATCTTTCCTCACTCATTCTCTCCATGTGACCAAACCACTTCAATACACCCTCTTCTGCTCTCTCAACCACACTCTTTTTATTACCACACATCTCTCTTACCCTTTCCGTACTTGCTTGATCAAACCACCCCACGCTACATATTGTCCTCAAAGATCTCATTTACAACACATCCACCCTCCTCCGCACAAAACTATCTATAGCCCATGCCTTGCAACCATATAACATTGTTGGAACCACTATTCCTCCCATTTTTGCTTTCCGAGATAATGTTCTCGCCTTCCTCACATTCTTCAACGCTCCCAGAACCTTCGCCCCCTCCCCCAACCTGTGACTCACTTCCGCTTCCATGGTTCCATCCGCTGCTAAATCCACTCCCAGATACCTAAAACACTTTATTTCCTCCAGTTTTTCTTTATTCAAACTTACCTCCCAATTTACTTGTCCTTCTACCCCCACTGAACCTAATAACCTTGCTCTTATTCACATTTACTCTCAGCTTTTTTCTTTCACATACTTTACCAAACTCAGTCACCAACTTCTGCAGTTTCTCATTAGCGAACAACAATTGACTCACTTTCCAATCGCTCTCATCCACAACAGACCGCCTACTTGCTCTTCTCTTTAAAATTTTCTCTTGCATTCACCTCCCTAACAACCACACCCATAAACACATTAATCAACCATGGAGACATCACACACCCCTGCCGCAAACCGACATTCACTGGGAACTAATCAGTTTCCTCACTTCCTACTCGAACACATGCCTTACCTCCTCGATAAAAACCTTTGACTGCTTCTAACAACTTACCTCTCGCCCCATATACTCTTAATACCTTCCACAGAGCATCTCTATCGACTCTATCAAATGCCTTCTCTAGATCCATAAATGCTACATATAAATCCATTTGTTTTTCTAAGTATTTCTCACAAACATTCTTCAAAGCAAACACCTGATCCACACATCCTCTACCACTTCTGAAACCACACTGCTCTTCCCCAATCTGATGCTCTGTACATGCCTTCATCATCTCAATCAATACCCTCCCATATAATTTACCAGGAATACTCAACAAACTTATACCTCTGTAATTTGAGCACTCACTCTTATCCCCTTTGCCTTTGTACAATGGCACTATGCATGCATTCCGCCAATCCTCAGGCACTTCACCATGAACCATACATACAGTGAATATCCTTTCCACCCAGTCAACAGTATAGTCACCCCCTCTTTTAAAAATTCCACTGCAAGACCATCCAAACCCGCCGCCTTGCCGGCTTTCATCTTCCTCAAAGCTTTCATTAACTCTTCTCTGTTTACCATATATATACATATATATTTATTATACTTTGTCGCTGTGTCCCGCGTTAGCGAGGTAGCGCAAGGAAACAGACGAAAGAAGGGCCCATCCCACCCACATACACATGTATATACATACACGTCCACACACGCACATATACATACCTATACATTTCAACGTATACATATATATACATACACAGACATACACATATATACTTATGTACATAATTCATACTTGCTTCCTTTATTCATCCCCGTCGCCACCGTGCCACACATAAAATGACACCCCTCTCCCCCGCATGCGCGCGAGGTAGTGCTGGGAAACGACAACAAAGGCCACATTTATTCACACTCAGTAGATAGCTGTATAATGCACCGAAACCACAGCTCCCTTTCCACATCCAGACCCCACAAAACATTCCATGGTTTACACCCGGCGCTTCGCATGCCCTGGCTCAATCTATTGACAGCACGTCGACCCCGGTATGCCACATCGTTCCAATTCACTCTATTCCTTGCACGCCTTTCACCCTCCTGCATGGTCAGGCCCCGATCCCTCAAGATTTTTTTTCACTCCATCTTTCCACCTCCAATTTTGTCTCCCACTTCTCGTTCCCTCCACCTCTGACACATATATCCTCTTGGTCAATCTCTCCTCACTCATTCTCTCCATGTGACCAAACCATTTCAAAACACCCTCTTCTGCTCTCTCAACCACACTCTTTTTATTACCACACATCTCTCTTACCCTTTCATTACTTACTCGATCAAACCACCTCACACCACATATATTCCTCAAACATCTCATTTCCAAGACTTCCACCCTCCTCCGCACAACTCTATCTATAGCCCACGCCTTGCAACCATATAACATTGTTGGAAGCACTAATCCTTCAAACATACCCATTTTTGCTTTCCGAGATAATGTTTTCGTCCTCCACATATTTTTCAACGCTCCCAGAATTTTCGCCCTCTCCCGCATCCTGTGACTCGCTTCCGCTTCCATGGTTCCATCCGCTGCCAGATCCACTCCCAGATATCTAAAACACTTCACTTCCTCCAGTTTTTCTCCATTTAAACTTACTTTCCAATTGACTTGTTCCTCAAACCTACTGTACCTAATAACCTTGCTGTTATTCACATTTACTCTCAGTTTTCTTCTTTCACACACTTTACCAAACTCAGTCACCAGCTTCTGCAGTTTCTCACCCGAATCAGCCACCAGCGCTGTATCATCAGCAAACAACAATTGACTAACCTCCCAAGCCCTCTCATCCACAACAGACTGCATACTTGCCCCTCTTTCCAAAACTCTTGTATTTACCTCCCTAACAACCACATTCATAAACAAATTAAACAACCATGGAGACATCACGCACCCCTGCTGCAAACCGACACTTACTGAGGACTAATCACTTTCCTCTCTTCCGATTCGTACACATGCCTTACATTCTCGATAAAAACTTTCACTGCTTCTAACAACTTGCCTCCCGCACCATATATTCTTAATACCTTCCACAGAGCATCTCTGTCAACTCTATCATATGCCTTCTCCAGATCAATAAATGCTACATACAAATCCATTTGCTTATCTAAGTACTTCTCACATACATTCTTCAAAGCAAACACCTGATCCATACATCCTCTACCACTCACTACCCTTTCTAATCTGCCCACCTCCCACGCTTCTCATGCCACAAGCATATATGTATGTATGTATATATATATATATATATATATATATATATATATATATATATATATATATATATATATATATATATATATATATATTTTTTTTTTATTATACTTTGTCGCTGTCTCCCGCGTTTGCGAGGTAGCGCAAGGAAACAGACGAAAGAAATGGCCCAACCCCCCCGCCCCTATACACATGTATATACATACGTCCACACACGCAAATATACATACCTACACAGCTTTCCATGGTTTACCCCAGACGCTTCACATGCCCTCGTTCAATCCACTGACAGCACGTCAACCCCGGTATACCACATCGCTCCAATTCACTCTATTCCTTGCCCTCCTTTCACCCTCCTGCATGTTCAGGCCCCGATCACACAAAATCTTTTTCACTCCATCTTTCCACCTCCAATTTGGTCTCCCTCTTCTCCTCGTTCCCTCCACCTCCGACACATATATCCTCTTGGTCAATCTTTCCTCACTCATTCTCTCCATGTGCCCAAACCACTTCAAAACACCCTCTTCTGCTCTCTCAACCACGCTCTTTTTATTTCCACACATCTCTCTTACCCTTACGTTACTCACTCGATCAAACCACCTCACACCACACATTGTCCTCAAACATCTCATTTCCAGCACATCCATCCTCCTGCGCACAACTCTATCCATAGCCCACGCCTCGCAACCATACAACATTGTTGGAACCACTATTCTTTCAAACATACCCATTTTTGCTTTCCGAGATAATGTTCTCGACTTCCACACATTCTTCAAAGCTCCCAGAATTTTCGCCCCCTCCCCCACCCTATGATCCACTTATGCTTCCATGGTTCCATCCGCTGCCAGATCCACTCCCAGATATCTAAAACACTTCACTTCCTCCAGTTTTTCTCCATTCAAACTCACCTCCCAATTGACTTGACCCTCAACCCTACTGTACCTAATAACCTTGCTCTTATTCACATTTACTCTTAACTTTCTTCTTCCACACACTTTACCAAACTCAGTCACCAGCTTCTGCAGTTTCTCACATGAATCAGCCACCAGCGCTGTATCATCAGCGAACAACAACTGACTCACTTCCCAAGCTCTCTCATCCCCAACAGACTTCATACTTGCACCTCTTTCCAAAACTCTTGCATTTACCTCCCTAACAACCCCATCCATAAACAAATTAAACAACCATGGAGACATCACACACCCCTGCCGCAAACCTACATTCACCGAGAACCAGTCACTCTCCTCTCTTCCTACACGTACACATGCCTTACATCCTCGATAAAAACTTTTCACATATATAATATGTATATATAATATATAATATATAATATATAATATATAATATGTATATATATATATATATATATATATATATATATATATATATATATATATATATATATATATATATGTATATATATATATATATATATATGAATTTCAGTGTGAAAGATACACTGTGATATCATTAAAGCCGGCAAGGCAGCAGGTTTGGATGGTATTGCAGTGGAATTTATTAAAAAAGGGGGTGACTGTATTGTTGACTGGTTGGTAAGGTTATTCAATGTATGTATGACTCATGATGAGGTGCCTGAGGATTGGCGGAATGCGTGCATAGTGCCATTGTACAAAGGCAAAGGGGATAAGAGTGAGTGCTCAAATTACAGAGGTATAAGTTTGTTGAGTATTCCTGGTAAATTATATGGGAGGGTATTGATTGAGAGGGTGAAGGCATGTACAGAGCATCAGATTGGGGAAGAGCAGTGTGGTTTCATAAGTGGTAGAGGATGTGTGGATCAGGTGTTTGCTTTGAAGAATGTATGTGAGAAATACTTAGAAAAGCAAATGGATTTGTATGTAGCATTTATGGATCTGGAGAAGGCATATGATAGAGTTGATAGAGATGCTCTGTGGAAGGTATTAAGAATATATGGTGTGGGAGGCAAGTTGTTAGAAGCAGTGAAAAGTTTTTATCAAGGATGTAAGGCATGTGTACGTGTAGGAAGAGAGGAAAGTGATTGGTTCTCAGTGAATGTAGGTTTGCGGCAGGGGTGTGTGATGTCTCCATGGTTGTTTAATTTGTTTATGGATGGGGTTGTTAGGGAGGTGAATGCAAGAGTTTTGGAAAGAGGGGCAAGTATGAAGTCTGTTGGGGATGAGAGAGCTTGGGAAGTGAGTCAGTTGTTGTTCGCTGATGATACAGCGCTGGTGGCGGATTCATGTGAGAAACTGCAGAAGCTGGTGACTGAGTTTGGTAAAGTGTGTGAAAGAAGAAAGTTAAGAGTAAACGTGAATAAGAGCAAGGTTATTAGGTACAGTAGGGTCGAGGGTCGAGTCTATTGGGAGGTGAGTTTGAATGGAGAAAAACTGGAGGAAGTGAAGTGTTTTAGATATCTGGGAGTGGATCTGGCAGCGGATGGAACCATGGAAGCGGAAGTGGATCATAGGGTGGGGGAGGGGGCGAAAATTCTGGGAGCCTTGAAGAATGTGTGGAAGTCGAGAACATTATCTTGGAAAGCAAAAATGGGTATGTTTGAAGGAATAGTGGTTCCAACAATGTTGTATGGTTGCGAGGCGTGGGCTATGGATAGAGTGGTGCGCAGGAGGATGGATGTGCTGGAAATGAGATGTTTGAGGACAATGTGTGGTGTGAGGTGGTTTGATCGAGTAAGTAACGGAAGGGTAAGAGAGATGGTTGGAAATAAAAAGAGCTTGGTTGAGAGAGCAGAAGAGGGTGTTTTGAAATGGTTTGGTCACATGGAGAGAATGAGTGAGGAAAGATTGACCATGAGGATATATGTGTCGGAGGTGGAGGGAACGAGGAGAAGAGGGAGACCAAATTGGAGGTGGAAAGATGGAGTGAAAAAGATTTTGTGTGATCGGGGCCTGAATATGCAGGAGGGTGAAAGGAGGGCAAAGAATAGAGTGAATTGGAGCGATGTGGTATACCGGGGTTGACGTGCTGTCAGTGGATTGAATCAAGGCATGTGTATGGGGGTGGGTTGGGCCATTTCTTTCGTCTGTTTCCTTGCGCTACCTCGCAAACGCGGGAGACAGCGACAAAGCAAAAAAAAAAAAAAAAAAAAAAAATATATATATATATATATATATATATATATATATATATATATATATATATATATATATATATATATATATATATATAAGTTTTTATCGAGGATGTAAGGCATGTGTACGTGTAGGAAGAGAGGAAAGTGATTGGTTCTCAGTGAATGTAGGTTTGCGGCAGGGGTGTGTGATGTCTCCATGGTTGTTTAATTTGTTTATGGATGGGGTTGTTAGGGGGGAATGCAAGAGTTTTGGAAAGAGGGGCAAGTATGAAGTCTGTTCGGGATGAGAGAGCTTGGGAAGTGAGTCAGTTGTTGTTCGCTGATGATACAGCGCTGGTGGCTGATTCATGTGAGAAACTGCAGAAGCTGGTGACTGACTTTGGTAAAGTGTGTGAAAGAAGAAAGTTAAGAGTAAATGTGAATAAGAGCAAGGTTATTAGGTACAGTAGGATTGAGGGTCAAGTCAATTGGGAGGTAAGTTTGAATGGAGAAAAACTGGAGGAAGTAAAGTGTTTTAGATATCTGGGAGTGGATCTGGCAGCGGATGGAACCATGGAAGCGGAAGTGGATCATAGGGTGGGGGAGGTGGCGAAAATTCTGGGAGCCTTGAAGAATGTGTGGAAGTCGAGAACATTATCTCGGAAAGCAAAAATGGGTATGTTTGAAGGAATAGTGGTTCCAACAATGTTGTATGGTTGCGAGGCGTGGGCTATGGATAGTGTTGTGCGCAGGAGGATGGATGTGCTGGAAATGAGATGTTTGAGGACAATGTGTGGTGTGAGGTGGTTTGATCGAGTAAGTAACGTAAGGGTAAGAGAGATGTGTGGAAATAAAAAGTGCGTGGTTGAGAGAGCAGAAGAGGGTGTTTTGAAATGGTTTGGGCACATGGAGAGAATGAGTGAGGAAAGATTGACAGAGAGGATATATGTGTCGGAGGTGGAGGGAACGAGGAGAAGTGGGAGACCAAATTGGAGGTGGAAAGATGGAGTGAAAAAGATTTTGTGTGATCGGGGCCTGAACATGCAGGAGGGTGAAAGGAGGGCAAGGAATAGAGTGAATTGGATCGATGTGGTATACCGGGGTTGACGTGCTGTCAGTGGATTGAATGAGGGCATGTGAAGCGTCTGGGGTAAACCATGGAAAGCTGTGTAGGTATGTATATTTGCGTGTGTGGACGTATGTATATACATGTGTATGGGGGTGGGTTGTGCCATTTCTTTCGTCTTTTTACTTGCGCTACCTCGCAAACGCGGGAGACAGCGACAACAAATATATATATATATATATATATATATATATATATATATATATATATATATATATATATATATATATATATATATTTTTTTTTTTTTTCAAACTATTCGCCATTTCCCGCGTTAGCGAGGTAGCGTTAGGAACAGAGGACTGGGCCTTTTTTGGAATATCCTCACCTGGCCCCCTCTGTTCCTTCTTTTGGAAAAAAAAAAAAAAAAAAAAAAAAAAAACGAGAGGGGAGGATTTCCAGCCCCCCGCTCCCTCCCCTTTTAGTCGCCTTCTACGACACGCAGGGAATACGTGGGAAGTATTCTTAATCCCCTATATATATATTATATATATATATTATCCCTGGGGATAGGGGAGAAAGAATACTTCCCACGTATTCCCTGCGTGTCGTAGAAGGCGACTAAAAGGGGAGGGAGTGGGGGCTGAAAATCCTCCCCTCTTGTTTTTTTTTTTAATTTTCCAAAAGAAGGAACAGAGAAGGGGGCCAGGTGAGGATATTCTCTCAGAGGCCCAGTCCTCTGTTCTTAACGCTACCTTGCTAACGCGGGAAATGGCGAATAGTTTGAAAGAAAAAAGAAATATATATAAATATTATCCCTGGGGACAGGGGAGAAAGAATACTTCCCACGCATTCCCCACATGTCGTAAAAGGCGACTAAAGGGGACGGAGGCGGTGGGCTAGAAACCCCTCCCCTCCTTGTATTTTAACTTTCTACACGGGGAAACAGAAGAAGGAGTCACGCGGGGAGTGCTCATCCTCCTCGAAGGCTGAGACTGGAGTGTCTAAATGTGTGTGGATGTAACCAAGATGAGAAAAAAGGAGAGATAGGTAGTATGTTTGAGGAAAGGAACCTGGATGTTTTGGCTCTGAGTGAAACGAAGCTAAAGGGTAAAGAGGAAGAGTGGTTTGGGAATGTCTTGGGTGTAAAGTCAGGGGTTAGTGAGAGGACAAGAGCAAGGGAAGGAGTAGCAATACTCCTGAAACAGGAGTTGTGGGAGTATGTGATAGAGTGTAAGAAAGTGAACTCTAGATTGATATGGGTAAAACTGAAAGCTGATGGAGAGAGATGGGTGATTATTGGTGCATATGCACCAGGGCATGAGAAGAAAGATCATGAGAGGCAAGTGTTTTGGGAGCAGCTGAATGAGTGTGTTAGTGGTTTTGATGCACGAGACCGGGTTATAGTGATGGGTGATTAGAATGCAAAGGAGAGTAATGTGGTAGTTGAGGGAATAATTGGTATACATGGGGTGTTCAGTGTTGTAAATGGAAATGGTGAAGAGGTTGTACATTTATGTGTTGAAAAAGGACTGGTGATTGGGAATACCTGGTTTAAAAAGAGAGATATACATAAGTATACGTATGTAAGTAGGAGCGATGGCCAGAGAGCGTTATTGGATTACGTGTTAATTGATAGGCGCGCGAAAGAGAGACTTTTGGTTGTTTATGTGTTGAGAGGTGCAACTGGAGGGATGTCTGATCATTATCTTGTGGAGGCGAAGGTGAAGATTTGTATAGGGAAGGAGATTTGTGTGAGGAAGTACCAGGAGCGACTGAGTACAGAATGGAAAAAGGTGAGAACAAAGGAGGTAAGGGGAGTGGGGGAGGAATGAGACGTATTTAGGGAACCAATGATGGCTTGCGCAAAAGATGCTTGTGGCATGAGAAGCGTGGGAGGTGGGCAGATTAGAAAGGGTAGTGAGTGGTGGGATGAAGAAGTAAGATTATTAGTGAAAGAGAAGAGAGAGGCATTTGGACGATTTTTGACGGGAAATAATGCAAATGACTGAGAGATGTATAAAAGAAAGAGACAGGAGGTCAAGAGAAAGGTGCAAAAGGTGAAAAAAGGGCAAATGAGAGTTGGGGTGAGAGAGTATCATTAGATTTTAGGGAGAATAAAAAGATGTTTTGGAAGGAGGTAAATAAAGTGGGGAGGTGATAACAAATAGTGGTGATGTGAGGAGATGGAGTGAGTATTTTGAAGGTTTGTTGAATGTGTTTGATGATAATAGAGTGGCAGATATAGGGTGCTTTGGTCGAGGTGGTGTGCAAAGTGAGAGGGTTAGGGAGGATGATTTGGTAAACAGAAAAGAGGTAGTAAAAGCTTTGCGTAAGATGAAAGCCGGCAAGGCAGCGGGTTTGGATGTTATTGCAGTGGAATTTATTTAAAAAAAAAAGGGGGTGACTGTATTGTTGACTGGTTGGTAAGGTTATTTAATGTATGTATGACTCATGATGAGGTGCCTGAGGATTGGTGGAATGCTTGCATAGTGCCATTGTACAAAGGCAAAAGGGACAAAGGTGAGTGCTCAAATTACAGAGGTATAAGTTTGTTGAGTATTCCTGGTAAATTATATGGGAGGGTATTGATTGAGAGGGTGAGGGCATGTACAGAGCATCAGATTGGGAAGAGCAGTATGGTTTCAGAAGTGGTAGAGGATGTGTGGATCAGGTGTTTGCTTTGAAGAATGTATGTGAGAAATACTTAGAAAAATAAATGGATTTGTATGTAGCATTTATGGATCTGGAGAAGGCATGTGATAGAGTTGATAGAGATTCTCTGTGGAAGGCATTAAGAATATTTGGTGTGGGAGGCAAGTTGTTAGAAGCAGTGAAAAGTATTTATCGAGGTTGTAAGGCATGTGTACGTGTAGGAAGAGAGGAAAGTGATTGGTTCTCAGTGAATGTAGGTTTGCGACAGGGGTGTGTGATGTCTCCATGGTTGTTTAATTTGTTTATGGATGTGATTGTGAGGGAGGTGAATGCAAGAGTTTTGGAAAGAGGGGCAAGTATGCAGTCTGTTGTGGATGAGAGAGCTTGGGAAGTGAGTCAGTTCTTGTTCGCTGATGATACAACGCTGGTGGCTGATTCATGTGAGAAACTACAGAAGCTGGTGACCGACTTTGGTAAAGTGTGTGAAAGAAGAAAGTTGAGAGTAAATGTGATTAAGAACAAGGTTGTTAGGTACAGTAAGTACCTAGCAATGTGTCAATTGGGAGGTAAGTTTGAATGGAGAAAAACTGGAGGAAGTGAAGTGTTTTAGATATCTGGGAGTGGATCTGGCAGCGGATGGAACCATGGAAGTGGAAGTGGATCATAGGGTGGGGGAGGGGGCGAAAATTTTGGTAGCCTTGAAGAATGTGTGGAAGTCGAGAACATTATCTCGGAAAGCAAAAATGGGTATGTTTGAAGGAATAGTTTCCATCAATGTTGTATGATTGCGAGGCGTGGGCTATGGATAGAGTTGTGCGGAGGAGGGTGAATGTGCTGGAAATGATATGTTTGAGGACAATATGTGATGTGATGTGGTTTGATCGAGTAAGTAATGTAAGGGTGAGAGAGATGTGTGGTAATATAAAGAGTGTGGTTGAGAGAGCTTAAGAGGGTATTTTGAAATGGTTTGGTCACGTGGAGAGGATGAGTGAGGAATGATTGACCAAGTGGATATATGTGTCAGAGGTGGAGGGAAAGAGGAGAAGTGGGAGACCAAATTGGAGGTGGAATATTAAGTGAAAAAGATTTTGAGTGATCGGAGCCTGAACATGCAGCAGGGTGAAAGGCGTACAAGGAATAGAGTGAATTGGAACAATGTGTTATACCGGGGTCGACGTGCTGTCAATGTATTGAACCAGGGCATGTGAAGCGTCTTGGGTAAACCATGGAAAGTTCTGTGGGGCCTGGATGTGGAAAGGGAGCTGTGGTTTCGGTGCATTATTACATGACAGCTAGAGACTGATTATGAACGAATGTGGCCTTTGTTGTCTTTTCCTAGCGCTACCTCGCACACATGTGGGGGAAGGGGGTTGTTATTTCTTGTGTGGCGAGGTGGCGATGGGAATGAATAAAGGCAGACAGTATGAATTATGTACATGTGTATATATGTATATGTCTGTGTATATATATATATATATATATATATACATATATATATATATATATATATATATATATATATATATATATATATATATATATATATATATATATATATATATATATATATATATATATATATATATATATATATATATATATATATATATATATATATATATATATATATATACATATATATATATATATATATATATATATATATATATATATATATATATATATATATATATATATATATATATATATATATATATATATATATATATATATATATGTATATATATATATATATATATATATATATATATATATATATATATATATATATATATATATATATATATATATATATATATATTTATGTATGCGTTGAGATGTACAGGTATGTATATGTGCGTGTGTGGACGTGTATGAGTTGATAGAGTTGATAGAGTTGATAGAGATGCTCTGTGGAAGGTATTAAGAATATATGGTGTGGGAGGCAAGTTGTTAGAAGCAGTGAAAAGTTTTTATCGAGGATGTAAGGCATGTGTACGTGTAGGAAGAGAGGAAAGTGATTGGTTCTCAGTGAATATAGGTTTGCGGCAGGGGTGTGTGGTGTCTCCATGGTTGTTTAATTTGTTTATGGATGGGGTTGTTAGGGAGGTGAATGCAAGAGTTTTGGAAAGAGGGGCAAGTATGAAGTCTGTTGTGGATGAGAGAGCTTGGGAAGTGAGTCAGTTGTTGTTCGCTGATGATACAGCGCTGGTGGCCGATTCATGTGAGAAACTGCAGAAGCTGGTGACTGAGTTTGGTAAAGTGTGTGAAAGAAGAAAGTTGAGAGTAAATGTGAATAAGAGCAAGGTTATTAGGTACAGTAGGGTTGAGGGTCAAGTCAATTGGAAGGTAAGTTTGAATGGAGAAAAACTGGAGGAAGTAAAGTGTTTTAGATATCTGGGAGTGGATCTGGCAGCGGATGGAACCATGGAAGCGGAAGTGGATCATAGGGTGAGGGAGGGGGCGAAAATTCTGGGAGCCTTGAAGAATGTGTGGAAGTCGAGAACATTATATCGGAAAGCAAAAATGGGTATGTTTGAAGGTATAGTGGTTCCAACAATGTTGTATGGTTGCGAGGCGTGGGCTATGGATAGAGTTGTGCGCAGGAGGATGGATGTGCTGGAAATGAGATGTTTGAGGACAATGTGTGGTGTGAGGTGGTTTGATCGAGTAAGTAACGTAAGGGTAAGAGAGATGTGTGGAAATAAAAAGAGCGTGGTTGAGAGAGCAGAAGAGGGTGTTTTGAAATGGTTTGGGCACATGGAGAGAATGAGTGAGGAAAGATTGACCAAGAGGATATGTGTGTCGGAGGTGGAGGGAACGAGGAGAAGTGGGAGACCAAATTGGAGGTGGAAAGATGGAATGAAAAAGATTTTGTGTGATCGGGGCCTGAACATGCAGGAGGGGGAAAGGAGGGCAAGGAATAGAGCGAATTGGATCGATGTGGTATACCGGGGTTGACGTGCTGTCAGTGGATTGAATGAGGGCATGTGAAGCGTCTGGGGTAAACCATGGAAAGCTGTGTAGGTATGTATATTTGCGTGTGTGGACGTATGTATATACATGTGTATGGGGGTGGGTTGGGCCATTTTGTTTCGTCTGTTTCCTTGCGCTACTTCGCAAACGCGGGAGACAGCGACAAAGCAAAAAAAAAAATACATTATATATATATATATATATATATATATATATATATATATATATATATATATATATATATATATATATATATTCCCTCCAAGGCCCAGTCCTCTGTTCTTAACGCTACCTCGCTAACGCGGGAAATGGCGAATAGTTTGAAAGAAAGAAAGAATAATATATATATGGGAATGTCTTGGGAGTAAAGTCAGGGGTTAGTGAGAAGACAACAGCAAAGGAAGAAGTAGCACTACTCCTGAATCAGGAGTTGTGGGAGTATGTGATAGAGTGTAAGAAAGTAAATTCTAGATTGATATGGGTAAAACTGAAAGTTGATTGAGAGAGATGGGTGATTATAGGTGCATATGCACCTGGGCATGAGAAGAAAGATCATGAGAGGCAAGTGTTTTGGGAGCAGCTGATTGAGAGTGTTAGTGGTTTTGATGCACAAGACCGGGTTATAGTGATGGGTGATTTGAATGCAAAGGTAAGTAATTTGGCAGTTGAGGGAATAATTGGTATACATGGCGTGTTCAGTGTTGTAAATGGAAATGGTGAAGAGCTTGTAGATTTATGTGCTGAAAAAGGACTGGTGATTGGGAATACCTGGTTTAAAAAGAGAGATATACATAAGTATACGTATGTAAGTAGGATAGATGGCCAGAGAGCGTTATTGGATCACGTGTTAATTGATAGACGCACGAAAGAGAGACTTTTGGATGTTAATGTGCTGAGAGGTGCAACTGGAGGGATGTCTGATCATTATCTTGTGGAAGCGAAGGTGAAGATTTGTGGGGGTTTTCAGAAAAGAAGAATGTTGGGGTGAAGAGAGTGGTGAGAGTAAGTGAGCTTGGGAAGGAGACTTGTGTGAGGAAGTACCAGGAGAGACTGAGTACAGAATGGAAAAAGGTGAGAACAATGGAAGTAAGGGGAGTGGGGGAGGAATGGGATGTATTTAGGGAAGCAGTGATGGCTTGCGCAAAAGATGCTTGTGGCATGAGAAGCGTGGGAGGTGGGCAGATTAGATAGGGTGGTGGGATGAAGAAGTAAGATTATTAGTGAAAGAGAAGAGAGAGGCATTTGAACGATTTTTGCAGGGGAAAAATGCAAATGAGTGGGAGATGTATAAAAGAAAGAGGCAAGAGGTCAAGAGAAAGGTGCAAGAGGTGAAAAAGAGGGCAAATGAGAGTTGGGGTGAGAGAGTATCATTAAATTTCAGGGAGAATAAAAAGATGTTTTGGAAGGAGGTAAATAAAGTGCGTAAGACAAGGGAGCAAATGGGAACTTCAGTGAAGGGGGCTAATGGGGAGGTGATAACAAGTAGTGGTGATGTGAGAAGGAGATGGAGTGAGTATTTTGAAGGTTTGTTGAATGTGTTTGATGATAGAGTGGCAGATGTGGGGTGTCTTGGTCGAGGTGATGTGCAAAGTGAGAGGGTTGGGGAAAATGATTTGGTAAATAGAGAAGAGGTAGTCAAAGCTTTACGGAAGATGAAAGCCGGCAAAGCAGCAGGTTTGGATGGTATTGCAGTGGAATTTATTTAAAAAGGGGGTGACTGTATTGTTGACTGGTTGGTAAGGTTATTTAATGTATGTATGATTCATGGTGAGGTGCCTGAGGATTGGCGGAATGCTTGCATAGTGCCATTGTACAAAGGCAAAGGGGATAAGAGTGAGTGCTCAAATTACAGAGGTATAAGTTTGTTGAGTATTCCTGGCAAATTATATGGGAGGGTATTGATTGAGAGGGTGAAGGCATGTGCAGAGCGTCAGATTGGGGAAGAGCAGTGTGATTTCAGAAGTGGTAGAGGATGTGTGGATCAGGTGTTTGCTTTGAAGAATGTATGCGAGAAATACTTAGAAAACCAAATGGATTTGTATGTAGCATTTATGGATCTGGAGAAGGCATATGATAGAGTTGATAGAGATGCTCTGTGGAAGGTTTTAAGATTATATGGTGTGGGAGGCAAGTTGTTAGAAGCAGTGAAAAGTTTTTATCGAGGATGTAAGGCATGTGTACGTGTAGGAAGAGAGGAAAGTGATTGGTTCTCAGTGAATGTAGGTTTGTGGCAGGGGTGTTTGATGTCTCCATGGTTGTTTAATTTGTTTATGGATTGGTTTGTTAGGGAGGTGAATGCAAGAGTTTTGGAAAGAAGGGCAAGTATGCAGTCTGTTGTGGATGAGAGAGCTTGGGAAGTGAGTCAGTTGTTGTTCGCTGATGATACAGCGCTGGTGGCTGATTCATGTAAGAAACTGCAGAAGCTGGTGACTGAGTTTGGTAAAGTGTGTGAAAGAAGAAAGTTAAGAGTAAATGTGAATAAGTGCAAGTTTATTAGGTACAGTAGGGTTGAGGGTCAAGTCAATTGGGAGGTAGGTTTGAATGGAGAAAAGCTGGAGGAAGTAAAGTGTTTTAGATATCTAGGAGTGGATCTGGCAGCGGATGGAACTATGGAAGCTGAATCGAATCATAGGGTGGAGGAGGGGGCGAAAATTCTGGGAGCTTTGAAGAATGTTTGGAAGTCGAGAACATTATCTCGGAAAGCAAAAATGGGTATGTTTGAAGGAATAGTGGTTCCAACAATGTTGTATGGTTGCGATTCGTGGGCTATGGATAGAGTTGTGCGCAGGAGGGTGGATGTGCTGGAAATGAGATGTTTGAGGACAATGTGTGGTGTGAGGTGGTTTGATCGAGTAAGTAATGTAAGGGTAAGAGAGATGTGTGGAAATAAAAAGAGCGTGGTTGAGAGAGCAGAAGAGGGTGTTTTGAAATGGTTTGGTCACATGGAGAGAAAGAGTGGGGAAAGATTGACCAAGGGGATATATGTTTCAGAGGTGGAGGGAACGAGGAGAAGTGGGAGACCAAATTGGAGTTGGAAAGATGGAGTGAAAAAGATTTTTGAGTGATCGGGGCCTGAACATGCATTTGGGTGAAAGGCGTGCAAGGAATAAAGTGAATTGGAACGATATGGTATACTGGGGTCGACGTGCTGTCAATGGATTGAACCAGGGCATGTGAAGCGTCTGGGGTAAACCATGCAAAGTGTGTGGGGCCTGGATGTGGAAAGGGAGCTGTGGTTTCGGTGCATTATTACATGACAGCTAGAGACTGAGTGTGAACGAATGGGGCCTTTGTTGTCTTTTCCTAGCGCTACCTCGCACACATTAGGGGGGAGGGGGATGTTATTCCATGTGTGGCGAGGTGGCGATGGGAATGAATAAAGGTAGACAGTATGAATTATGTACATGTGTATATATATGTATATGTCTGTGTGTGTATATATATGTGTACATTGAGATGTATAGGTATGTATATTGTGCGTGTGTGGACATGTATGTATATACATGTGTATGTGGGCGGGTTGGGCCATTCTTTCGTCTGTTTCCTTGCGTTACCTCGCTAACATGGGAGACAGCGACAAAGCAAAATAAATATAAAATAAAGATAAATAAATAAATATATATATATATATATATATATATATATATATATATATATATATATATATATATATATATATATATATATATATATATATATATATATATATATATATATATATATGTATAAATATATATATAAATATATATATATATATATATATATATATATATATATATATATATATATATATATATATATATAGATAGATAGATAGATAGATAGATATTAGATAGATTGATAGATTGATACATACATAGATAGATAGATACATACATACATACAGACATACGTACGTACAAAGGTAGCGCCAGAAACCAACACTCTTGTTTGAGTGGTCGTACTATCGTGCTCACTAGGTCGCTCAAGGTGTCCCTTCGTGTTGGAAGGGGGTCGTACCACAGGCTGACGGAGTCAAGCTGTACCAACGGTCGTCGTGTGACGACCCGGATATTCACCCTCCACTCCCCAGGACCCTCTCTCCTTATCTCTACCTTGTAGGACCCATGTCCCTTTATCTTCCTCTCTACCTTGTAGGACCCATATCCCTTTATCTTCCTCTCTACCTTGTAGGACCCATGTTTTTCTCTCCACCTCTCTACATTGTAGGACCCAGGTTCCTCTCTCCTCCTCTCTACCTTGTTAGATTTAAGTCCCACTCTCCTACTCTCCTCCCCTCTACCTTGTAGTACCCAAGTCCCTTTCCCCTCCTTTCTACTTTTTATGACCCCAGTCCCTCTCTCCTCACCTCTACTTTGTATGACCCAGGAGCCTCTCTCCTCCCCTCTACCTTATAAGACCCAGGACCCTCTCTCCTACCCTCTACCTTGTAGGACCTATATTCCTCTCTCCTCCCCTCTACCTTGTAAGACCCAGGTCTCTCTTTCCTCCCCTCTACCTTGTAGGACCCAGGTCCCTCTCTCCTCCCCTTTACCTTGTAAGACCCAAGTCTCTCTTTTCTCCCCTCACCCTTGTAAGTCCCAGGATCCTCTCTCCTCCCCTCTACCTTGTAGAACCCAGGACCCTCTCTCCTCCCCTCTACCTTGTAGAACCCAGGACCCTCTCTCCTCCCCTCTACCTTGTAGAAACCAGGACCCTCTCTCCTCTCCTCTACCTTGTCGGAACAAGGTCCCTCTCTCCTCCCCTCTACTTTGTAGGACTCAGGTCCCTGTCTCCTCCCCTCTATCTTGTAGGATCCAGGACCCTCTTTCCTCCCCTATACCTTGTTTGACCCTGGTCCCTCTCTCCTCGCCCCTAACTTCTCGGACCCAGTTCCCATTCTTCTTTCCTCTACCTTGTAGGACCCAGGTGCCCTTCTCCTCCCCTCTACCTTGTAGGACCCAGGTCCCCCTCTCCTCCCCTCTACCTTGTAGAACCCAGGTCCCTCTCTCCTTCTCTCACCTTGTAGGATCTAAGTCCTTCTCTCCTCCCCTCTACCTTGTAGTACCCATGTCCCTCTATCTTCCCTCTCTACCTTGTAGTACCCCCCCAGTTCCCTCTCTACTTCCCTGTACATTTTACGACCCTGGTCCCTCTCTCTTTGCCTCTACCTTGTAGGACGTTGATCCTTCTCTCCTCCCCTCTACCTTGTAGGACCCACTCAGGTCCCTTTCTCCTCCCCTCTACCTTGTAGGACCCACTCAGGCCCCTCTCTCTTCCCCTCTACCTTGTAGTACCCAAGTCCCTCTCTCCTTTTCTCTACCTTTTAGGACCCAGGTTCCTCTTTCCTCCCCTCAACCTTGTGATACCCAGATCCCTCTTTCTTCCCTTCTACCTTGTAGAACCCAGGACCCTCTCTCCTGCCCCCAACCTTGTAGGGCCCTGGTCCCTCTCTCCTTCCCTCTACCTTGTAGGACCCAGGTCTCTCTCTCCCCCCCTCTTCCTTGTAGGGCCCAGGCCCCTCTCTCCTCCTCTTTCCCTTGTAGGACCCAGGTCCCTCTCTCCTCCCCTCTACCTTGTAGGGCCCAGGTCCCTCTCTCCTCCACTCTGCCTTGTAGGACTCAGTACCCTCTCTCCTCCCATATACTTTGTAGGACCCAGGTCCCTCTCTCCTCCCCTCTACCTTGTAGTACCCATGTCCCTCTATCTTCCCTCTCTACCTTTTAGTACCCTCCCAGTTCCCTCTCTACTTCCCTGTACATTTTACGACCCTGGTCCCTCTCTCTTTGCCTCTACCTTGTAGGACGTTGGTCCTTCTCTCCTCCCCTCTACCTTGTTGGACCCACTCAGGTCCCTTTCTCCTCCCCTCTACCTTGTAGGACCCAAATCCCTCTCTCCTTTTCTCTACCTTTTCGGACCCAGATTCCTCTTTCCTCCCCTCTACCTTGTAATACCCAGATCCCTCTTTCCTCCCCTCTACCTTGTAGGACCCAGGACCCTCTCTCCTCCCCCCAACCTTGTAGGGCCCTGGTCCCTCTCTCCTTCCCTCTACCTTGTAGTACCCAGGTCTCTCCCTCCTCCCCTCAAACATGTAGGACCATGGTCCCTTTGTCCTCCCCTCTACCTTGTAGGACCTAGTCCCCGCTCTCCTCCCCTCTATCGTGTAGGACCCAGGTCCCTCTCTTCTCCTCTTTCCCTTGTAGGGCCCAGGTCCCTCTCTCCTCCCCTCTACCTTATAGTACCCAGGTCTCTCCCTCCTCCCCTCAAACATGTAGGACCCAGGTCCCTCTGTCTTCCTCTCTACGATGTAGGACCTAAGTCCCTCTCTCCTCCCCTCTACCTAGTGGTACCCATGTCCCTCTATCTTCCTCTCTACCTTGTAGAACCCATTTCCCCCTATCTTCCCCCTCTACCTTGTAGGACCCTCCCAGGTCCCTCTCTACTTCCCTATACATTTCAGGACCCTGGTCCCTCTCTCCTCCCCTCTACCTTGTAGGACGCTGGTCCCTTTCTCCCCACCTTTACCTTGTAGGACCCACTCAGGTCCCTTTCTCCTCCCCTCTACCTTGTAGGACCCACCCAGGTCCCTCTATATTCCCCTCTACCTTGTAGGGCCCTGGTCCTTCTCTCCTCCCCACTACCTTGTAGGACCCAGGTCCCTCTCTCCTCCCTTCTACCTTGTACGGCCCTAGTCCTTCTCCCCTCCCCTCTACCTTGTATGACACAGTCCCTCTCTCCTCCAATCTACCTTTTAGGACCCACCCAGGACCCTCTCTTCTCCCCTCAACCTTGTAGGAACCACAATGGTTCCTCTCTCCTTCCCTCTACATTGTAGGACCCTGGTCCCTCTACCTTTACCTTGTAGGATCCTGGTCCCTCTCTTCTCCCCTGTACCTTGTAGGACCCAGGTCCCTTTCTCCTTCCATGTACATTGTAGGAGCCAGGACCCTCTCTCCTCCTCTCTACCTTGTAAGACCCAGGTCCCTCTACCTTGTAGGACCCAGGTCCCTCTCTCCTCGCCTCTGCTTTGTAGGACCCAGGTCTCTCTATCCTCACCTCTACCTTGTAGGACCCAAGACCATCACTCCTCCCATCTACCTTGTAAGACCCAGGACCCTCTTTCCTCCCCTTTCCCTTGTAGAGCCCAGAACCCTTTCTCCTCCCCTATATTTTGCAGGACCCCGGTCCCTTTCGCCTCCCCTCTACCTTGTAGGACATAGTTCCCTCTTTCTTCCCCTCTACCTTATAGGACCGTCTCTCCTCCCCTCTACCTTGTCGGACCCAGTTCCCACTCTCCTCCCCTCTTCCTTGTAGGGCCCAGGTCCCCCTCTCCTCCCCTCTATCTTGTAGGAGCCAGGACCCTCTCTCCCCCTATACCTTGTTTGACCCTGGTCCCTCTCTCTTCCACTCTACCTTGTAGGACCCAGGGCTCTCTCCTCCCCTGTACCTTGTAGGACCCACCCAGGTCCCTCTCTCCTTATAGGGCCCTAGTCCTTTTCTCCTCCCCTCTACCTTGTAGAAGCCAGGACCCTCTCTCCTCCCCTCTACCTTGTATGACCCAGTTCCCTCTCTTCTCCCATCTACCTTGTAGAACCAAGGACCCTCTCTCTTCCCCTTTATCTTGTAGAACCAATGTCCCTCTCTCCTCCCCTCTACCTTGTAGGACATAGGTCCCTTTTTCCTCCCCTCTACCTTGTACGGCCCTAGTCCTTCTCTCTTCCCCTCTACCTTGTATGACACAGTCCCTCTCTCCTCGAATATACCTTTTAGGTCCCTCTCTCCTTCTATGTACTTTTTAGTAGCCAGGGCCCTCTCTCCTCCTCTCTACCTTGTAGTACCGAGATCCCTCTCCCCTCCTCTCTACCTTGTAGCACCCAGGTCCCTCTCACCTCCCCTCTAAATCATAGGACCCAGGACCCTCTCTCTTACCCTCTACCTTGTATGTCCAAGGTCCCTTTCTCCTCCCCTCTACCTTTTAGAGCCCTGGTCCCTCTCTCCTACCCTCTCCCTTGTAGGACCCAGGTCCCTCTCTCCTCCACTCTACCTTGTAGGACCCAGGACCCTCTCTCCTCCCCTATACTTTGTAGGGCCCAGAACCCTCTCTCCTCCCCTCTACCTTGTAGGACCAAGTTACCTCTCTCCTCCCCTCTAAATCATAAGACCCAGGACCCTCTCTCTTCCCCTCTACCTTGTCGGACCGAGGGCCCCCTCTCCTCCCCTCTATCTTGTAGGAACTAGGTCCCTCTCTCCTCCCCTCTATTTTGTAGGAATCAGGTCCCTCTCTCCTCCCCTATTCATTGTTTGATCCAGGTTCCTCTATCCTCCCCTTTATCTTGTGGGACCCAGGACCCTCTCTCCTCCTCTCTACCTTGTAGGACCCATACCAATCTCTCCTCCACTCTACCTTGTAGGAGCCAGGTCCGTCTCTCCTCGCCTCTAACTTCACGGACCCATTTCCCTCTCTCCTCCCCTCTACCTTGTAGGATCCAGGTCTCTTTCTCTAGGACTCAGGTCCCTCTCTCCTCCCCTCTACCTTGTAGGACCCAGGTCCCTCTCTCCTCCCCTCTACCTTGTAGGATCCTGGTCCCTTTCTCTAGGACCCAGGTCCCTTTCTCTAGGACCCAGGTCCCTCTCTCCTCCCCTCTACCTTGTAGGACCTATGTCCCTCTGTCTTCCCCTCTACCTTGTACGACCCTCCCAGGTCCCTCTCTACTTCTCTTTACATTTTAGGACCCTGGTCCCTCTCTCTTCGCCTCTACCTTGTAGGACGCTGTTCCCTCTCTCCTCGCCTCTGCCTTGTAGGACCCTGGTCCGTCTCTCCTCCCCTATACCTTGTAGGACCCACCCAGGCCCCTCTCTCTTCCCTTCTATCTTTTAGGGCCGTGGTCCCTCTCTCCTCCCCTATACCTTGTAGGACCAAGGTCCCTTTCTCCTTCACTCTACCTTGTAGGACCCACCCATGTCCCTCTCTCCTCCCCTCTACCTTGTAAGACCCAGGACCCTCTCTCCTCCCCTATACCTTGTAGGACCAAGGTCTTTCTCTCTTCGCCTCTACCTTGTAGGACTCTGGTCCTTCTCGCCTTCCTTCTAGATTGTAGGGCCCACTCAGGTCCCTCTCCACTCCCATCTACCTTGTAGGACCCACCCAGGACCCTCTTACCTCCCCTCTACCTTGTTGGACCCAGGACCCTCTCTCCTCCCCTTTACCTTGTCGGACCCAGGACCCTCTCTCTTCCCCTCTACCTTGTAGAACCCAAGTCCCCCTCTCCTCCCCTTTATTTTGTAGGAGGCAGGACCCTCTCTCCTCCCCTGTACCTTTTTTGATCCTGGTCCCTCTCTCTTCCCCACTCCCTTGTAGGACCCAGGGCTCTAACTCCTCCCTTCTACCTTGTAAGACCCAGGTCCCTTTCTCCTCCCCTCTACCTTGTAGGACCCAGATCCCTTTCTCCTCTCTACCGTGTAGGACCCAGGTCCATCTCTTCTCCTCTCTACTTTGTAGGACCTAATTCCCTCTCTCCTCCTCTCTACCTTTTAGGACCCATGTCCCTCTATCTTCCCCTCTAGCTTGTAGAACCCTCCCAGGTCCCTCTCTACTTACCTTTACATTTTAGGACGCTGATCCCTCTCTCTTCGCCTCTACCTTGTAGGACGCTGTTCCCTCTCTCCTCGCCTCTGCCTTGTAGGACCCACTCAGATCCCTTTCTCCTCCCCTCTACCTTGTAGGACCCACTCAGGTCCCTCTCTCCTCATCTCTATCTTGTAGGGCCCTGGTCCTTCTCTCCTCCCCTCTACTTTGTACGGCCCTAGTCCTTCTCTCCTCCCCTCTACCTTGTAAGACACAGTTCCTCTCTACTCCAATCTAACCTTTAGGACCCACCCAGGACCTTATCTCCTCCCCTCTCCCTTGTAGGACCCAGGGGTCTCTCTCCTCCCCTCTAACTTGTAGGACCCAGGCCTCTTTTTCGTCCCCTCTACCTTGTAGGACCCAGGTCCCTCTTTCCTCTTCTCTTCCTTGTAGGATCTAGGTCCCTCTCTCCTCCTCTCTACCTTATAGGACCCAGGTCCCTCTCTCCTCCCCTCTACCTTGTCCGACCCAGGTCCCTCTCTCTCCCTACTCTTGTGGACCCAGGTCCCTTCTCTCCCCTCTACCTTGTAGGACCAGGTCCCTCTCTCCTCCCCTCTACCTTGTGGACAGACCTCTTCCTCCCTCTACCTTGTAGGACCATCCCTTCCCTACCTGTATGACCCAGTCCTTCATCTCCTCCTCCTCTACCCCTTGTAGGACCCAGGTCTATCTCTCCTCCCTCTACATGTGGCCTTGGTCCCTCTCCTCCCTCTACCTTATAGGCCCTTGGTCCCTCTCTCCTCCCCTCTACCTTGTAGGAGCCTGGTCCCTCACTCCTTCCTCTTACTCTTGTAGGACCCGGGATCTCTCTCTTCCCCTCTACCTTGTAGGGCCTGGTCCCTCTCTCTCCCCTCTACTTGTAGGAGCCAGGTCCCCTCTCTCCCCCTCCTCTGTACCCAGGTCCTTCTCCTTCCTCTACTTGTGGGACCCAGGTCTCCTCTCACTCCATCCCTCTTACCTTTTAGACCCAGGTCCCTTCTCTCCTCCCTCTACCTTGTAGGACTAGGTCCTCATCTCCTCCTCTTCTAGGACTTTGTCCCTCTTCCTCCCCTCTACCTTGTAGGACCCAGGCCTCTATCTCCTGCCCTGCGCCTTCTAGGGCCTTCGTCCCTCTCTCCTCCCCTCTATCTTATATGACCCTGGTCCCTCTCTCCTCTCCTCTACCTTGTAGGACCTTGGTCCCTCACTCCTCCCTTCTACCTTGTGGGACCCGCCCAGGATCCTCTCTCTTACCCTCTACCTTGTAGGGTCCTGGTCCCTCTCTCCTTCCCTCAATATTTTAGGAGCCAGGACCCCCCCCCCCCCACCTTGCTGTACCCAGGTCCTAGTCTCCTTCCTTCTACCTTGTCGTACCCAGGTCCCTCTCTCATCCCCTCTTCCTTTTAGGACTCAGTTCCCTTTCTCCTTCCCTCTTCCTTGTAGGATCTAGGTCCCTCTCTCCCCTCTACCTTGTAGGACCTAGGTCCCTCTTTCCTCCCCTCTCACCTATAGGACCCAGGTCCCTCTCTCCTCCCCTCTACATTCTAGGGCCTTCGTCCCTCTCTCCTCCCCTCTACCTTGTAGGACCCAGGTCCCTCTCTCTTCCCTCTTCCCTTTTAGGGCCCTGGTCCATCTCCCCTCCCCTCTACTTTGATGGACCTAGGACCCTCTTTCCTCCCCTCTACCTTGTAGGGCCGAGGTCCCCCTCTCCTCCCATCTACCTTGTCGGACCCAGGTCCCTCTCGCCTCCCCTCTACCTTTTAGGACCCAGGTCCCTTTCTCCTCCCCTCTACCTTGTAGGACCTAGGTCCCTCTCTCCTCCCCTCTAGCTTTTAGGACCAAGGTCCTTCTTTCCTCCCCTCTACCTCTTCGGACCTTCCTCCCTCTCTCCTCCCCTCTACCTTGTAAGACCCAGGTCCCTCTCTCTTCTCTCTTCCCTTGTAGGGCCCTGGTCCATCTCTCCTCCCCTCTACATTGTTGGTCCCTGGTCCCTCTCTCCTCCCCTCTACCTTGTAGGACCCAGGTCCTTCTCTCCTCCCCTGTACCTTGAAGGACCCCTGTGACTCTTTCATCCTCTCTACCTTGTAGGATCCAGTTCCCTCTCTCCTCCCCTCTACCGTATAGGACCTAGGTCATTCTCTCCTCCTCATAACCTTGTAGGACCCAGGTCCCTCTTTCCTCCCCTCTAATTGATAATACCCACGTACCCCTTTCCTCAGCTCTACCTTGTAGGACCCAGGACCCTTTTTCTTCCCTACTACCTTGTCGTACCCAGTTTCCTCTCTCATCTCCTCTTGCTTTTAGGACCCAGAACCCTCTCTCCTCCCCTCTACCTTATAAGACCCAGGACCCTTTTTCCTCCCTTCTATCTTGTCGTACCCAGTTTCCTCTCTCATCTCCTCTTCCTTTTAGGACCCAGGACCCTCTCTCCTCCCCTCTACCTTGTAGGACCTAGGTCCCTGTCTCCTCTCATCTACCCTTTAGGACCCAGGTCCCTCTCTCCCCTCTACCTTGTAGGACCTAGGTCCCTCTTTCCTCCCCTCTACCTTATCGGACCCAGGTCCCTCTCTGCTTCCCTCAGTCTTGTAGGAGCCAGGACCCTCTCTCCTCCCCTCTACCTTGTAGGTGTTAGGAACCTCTCTCCTCCCATCTACCTTGTAGGACCTAGGTCCCTGTCTCCTCTCATCTACCTTGTAGGACCTTGGTCCCGCTCCCCTCCCCTCTACCTCGTAGGACCTTGGTCCCTCTCTCCTCCCATCTACCTTGTAGGACCCATGTGCTTCTTTCATCCACTCTAACTTGTAGTGTCCTGGTGCCTCTCTCCTCACCTCTACCTTGTCGGACCCCGGTCCCTCTCTCCTTCCCTCTACATTTTAGGACCCAGGTCCCACTCTCCTTCCCTCTATTTTATCGTACCCAGGTCCCTCTCTCATCTCCTCTTCCTTTTAGGACCCAGTTCCCTTTCTCCTCCCCTCTTGCTTGTAGGACCTACGTCCCTCTCTCTTCCCCTCTACCTTTTAGGACCCAGGTCCCTCTTTCCTCCCCTCTACCTCCTCGGACCTTCGTCCTTCTCTCCTCCCCTCTACCTTGTAGGACCCAGGTCCCTCTCTCTTCTCTCTTCCCTTGTAGGGCCCTGGTCCATCTCTCCTCCCCTCTACATTGTTGGTCCCTGGCCCCTCTCTCCTCCCCTCTACCTTGTAAGACCCAGGACCCTCTCTCGTCCCCATTCTCTTGGAGGGCCCTGGTCCATCTCTCTTCCCCTCTATTTTGTAGGACTCAGGACCCTCTTTTCTCCCCTCTACCTTGCAGCGCCGAGGTCCCTCTCTCCTCTCCTCTACCCTGTAGGACCCAGGTCCCTCTCTCGTCCCCTCAATCTTTTTTTGGCTCCAGGTCCTTTTCTTCTCCCCTATACCTTGTAGGACCTAGGTCCCTCTCTCCTCTCCTGTACCTTTTAGGACCCAGGTTCCTCTCTCCCCTCTACCTTGTAGGAACCAGGTCCCTCTTTCCTCCCCTCCAATCTATAGGACCCACGTCCCTCTTTCCTCCCCCCTACCATGTAGGACCCAGGCCCCTTTCTTCTCCGCTCTACTTTGTAAGACCCAGGTCCCTCTCCCCTACCCTCTTCCTTGTAGGATCCAGGTCTCTCTCTCGTCTCCTTTACTTTGTAGGACCCAGGACCCTCTCTCCTCCTCTCTATCTTGTAGGAACCTAGTCCGTCTCTCCTCACCTCTACCTGGTAGGACCCAAGACCCTCTCTCCTTCTCTCTATCTTGTAGGACTCTGGTCCTTCTCTCCTCCCCTCTACCTTGTAGGACCCAGGTCCGTCTCTCCTCCCCTCTACCTTGTAGGACCCATGTGCTTCTTTCATCCACTCTAACTTGTAGGATCCAGGTACCTTTCTCCTTCCCTCTACCTTGTAGGACCTAGGTCCCTCTCTCCTCCCCTCTACCTTATAGGACCCATGTGCCTCTTTCATCCCTTCTACCTCGTAGGACCTAGGTCCCTCTCGCCTCTCCTCTACCTTGTAGGGCCTCTGTCCCTCTCTCATCCCCTCTACCTTGTAGGACCCAGGTCCCTCTCTTCCCCTCTACCGTATAGAACCCACGACCCTCTCTCCTCTCCTCTACCGTATAGGACCCAGGACATTCTCTCCTCCAGTCTACCTTGTAGGACCAGGTCCCTCTCCTCTCCCCTCTGCCATGTAGGACCCAGGTCCGTCTTTCCTACCCTCTATCTTGTAGCTGCCAGGACCCTCTCTCCTCTCCTCTACCTTGTAGGTCTCTGGTCCCTCTCCCCTCCCCTATACCTTGTAGGACCCAGGACCCTTTTTCCTACCTTCTATCTTGTAGGACCCAGTTCCCTCTCTCATCCCCTCTTCCTTTTAGGACCCAGAACCCTCTCTCCTCCCCTCTACCTTGTAGGACCTAGGTCCCTGTCTCCTCTCATCTACCTAATTGGACCCAGTTCCCTCTCTCCCCTCTGCCTTGTAAGACCTAGTAGCTCTTTCCTTCCCTCTACCTTATCGGACCCAGGTCCCTCTCTGCTTCCCTCCGTCTTGTTGGACCCAGGTCCCTCTCTCGTCCCCTCTACCTTGTAGGACCCATGTGCTTCTTTCATCCCCTCGAACTTGTAGGATCCAGGTCCCGTTCTCCTCCCCTCTTCCTTGTAGGGCCTAGGTCCCTGTCTCCTCTCATCTACCTTGTAGGACCCAGGTCCCTCTCTCCCCTCTAACTTGTAGGACCTAGGTCCCTCTATCATGCCCTCTACCTTTTAGGGCCTTCGTCCCTCTCTCCTCCCCTCTACCTTGTAGGACCCAGGTCCCTCTCTTTTCTCTCTTCCCTTGTAGGGCCCTGGTCCATCTCTCCTCCCATCTGCATTGTTGGGCCCTGGTCCGTCTCTCCTCCCCTCTACCTTGTAGGACCCAGGAAACTCTCTCCTCCCCTGTACCTTGTAGACTCCAGATCCCACTCTCGTCCCCTTTCTCCTGGAGGGCCCTGGACCATCTCTCCTCCCCTCTACTTTGTAGGACCCAGGACCCTGTTTCCTCCCATCTGCGTTGTAGGGCCCAGGTCCCTCTCTCCTCCCCTCTAGCTTGTAGTGCCCTGATCCCTCTCCCCTCCCATCTACCTTTTAGGACCCAAGTTCCTTTTTCCTCCCCACTACCTTGTAGGACGAAGGTCCCTCTCTCCTCCCCTCTAGCTTGTAGGGCCCTGGTCCCTCTCCCCTCACCTCTACCTTGTCGAACCCAGGTCCCTCTCTCCTCTCCTGTACCTTGTAGGACCCAGGTTCCTCTCTCCCCTCTACTTTGCAGGACCCAGGACCCTCTTTCCTTCCCTCTAATTTATAGGACCCAGGTGCCTCTTTCCTCCCCTCTACCTTGTAGGGCCCAGGTCCCTCTCTCCTCCCCTCTACCTTGTAGAACCCAGGCCCCTCTCTCCTCCCCTTTCCCTTGTAGGACCCAGGTCCCTCTCTCCTTCGCTCTAGTTTGTAGGACCCAGGTCCCTCTCTCCTCCTCTCTATCTTGTAGGAGCCAGGTCCCTCTCTCCTCCTTTCTACCTTTTGGGACCCAGATTCGTCTCTCCTCCCCTCTACCTTGTAGGACCCAGGTCCTTCTCTCCTCCCCTCTACCTAGCAGGACCCAGAGCCCTCCCTCCTCCCATCTACCTTGTAGGATCTAGGTCCCTATCTCCTCCCCTCTACCATGCAGGACCCAGGACCCTCTCTCCTCCCCTCTAACTTGTATGACCCAGAACCCTCTTTCCTCCCCTCTACCCTGTAGGATTCAGGACCCTCTCTCCTCACCTCTACCTTGTACGACCCAGGTCCCTCTCTTCTCCCCTCTACCTTGTAGGACCCACGTCCCTCTCTCTTCCCTTCTACCTTGTACGACCCAGGTCCCTCTCTAGTCCTTTCTACCTTGTAGGACCCAGGTTCTCTCTCCTCTCCTTTCCTTTTTAGCCCCAGGTCCCCGTTTCCTATCCTCTTCCTTTTAGGACCCAGGTCCCTCTCTCCTCCCCTTTACCTTGTAGGGCATTGGTCCCTCTCTCCTCCCCTCTTCCTTCCCCTCTACTTGTAGAACCCAGGTCTATCTCTCCTTCCCTGTATCTTGTAGGACACGCCAAGGACCCTCTCTACTCTCCTCTACCTTGCAGGACCCAGGTCCCTCTCTCCTCCTCTCTTCCTTGTAAGACCCAGTCCCTCTCTACTCCCTTCTACCTTGTACCACCCAGGACCCTTTCTCCTGCTGTCTACCTTGTAGGACCCAGGTCCCCCTATCCTCCCCTCTACCTTGTCTGAGCGAGGACCCTCTCTCCTCTCCTCCACCTTGTAGGACCCTGGTCCCTCTCTCCTCCCCTCTACCTTATAGCACTCAGGTCCTTCTCATTTCCCCTCTACCATGTAGGGCTCAGGTCCCTCTCTCCTCCCCTCTACCTTGTAGGACCCAGTTCTCTCTCTCGTAACCCACTATCTTGTAGGATCTAGGTCCCTCTCTCTTTCCCTCTACTTTTTAGGACCCAGGTCCCTCTCTACTCCCCTCTACCCTGTAGGACCCAGGTCCCTCTTTCGTCCCCCTCTATCTTGTAGGACCCAGGACCCTCTCTCCTCCCCTATTCCTTCTCGGACCCAATTCCCTCTCTCCTCCCCTTTACCTTGTAGGATCCAGGTCCCGTTCTCCTCCCCTCTACCTTTTAAGACCCAGGTCCCTCTCTCCTCCCCTCTACATTTTAGAGCCCTGGTCCATCTCTCCTCCCTTCTACATGGAGGACCCAGGTCCCTCTCTCTTCCCTACAGTCTTCTAGGTGCCAGGACCCTCTCTCCTCTCTCTACCTTGTAGGACACAGGTCCCTCTCTCATCTCCTCTACCTAATACCTACGTCCTTGTCTCTTCCCCTCTCCATTTTAGGGCCCTGGTCCCTCTCTCCTCCCCTCTACCATGTTAGACCCAGGTCCCTCTCTCCTCCCCTCTATCTTGTAGTCGCCAGAACCCTCTCTCCTCCTTCTACCTTGTAGGACCCTGGTCCCTCTCCCCTTCCCTCTACCTTGTAGTACCCAGATCCCTCTCTCCTCTCCTCTACCTTATAGGAACCAGATCCCTCTCTCCTTCCCTCTACCTTTTTTGTGCCCTAGTCCCTCTCTCCTTCCCACTATCTTGTAGGACCCAGGTCCCTCTCTACTCTCCTCTACCTTATAGGACGTAGGTCCTTCTCTCCTCCCCTCTACCTCTTAGAGCCCTGGTCCATCTCTCCTCCCCTCTACAATGGAGGACCCAGGTCCCTCTCTCTTCCCCTCAGTCTTCTAGATGCCAGAACCCTCTCTCCTCCCTCTACCTTGTAGAACCCAGGTCCCTCTCTCCTTACCTCTACTTTTTAGGAGCCAGGACCCTATCTCCTCCCATCTACCTTGTAGGACCCTGGTCCCTCTCTCCTCCCCTCTACCTTGTAGGACCTAGTTCCCTGTCTCCTCGCATATACGTACCTTGTAGAACTTAGGGCCCTCTCTCTCCTGTGCCTTGTAGAACGTAGGTCCCTCTTTCCTCCTCTCTACCTTGTGGGACCCAGGTCCCTCTCTCCTCCCCTCTACCTTGTAGGACCCAGGCCCCTCTCTCTTCCCTTTTAGCTTTTAGGGCCCAGGTCCCTCTCTTCTCCCCTCTTCATTGTTGGACCCTGGTCCCTCTCTCCTCCCCTCTACCTTGTATGCCCCAGGACCCTCTCTCGCCCACTTTCTCTTGTAGGGCCCTGGTCCATCTCTCCTCCCCTCTACTTTGTAGGACCCAGGACCATCTTTTCTCCCCTCTACCTTGTAGGGCCCAGGTCCCTCTCTCTTCCTCTCTACCTTGTAGGACGGAGGTCCCTCTCTCCTCCCCTCTACCTTATAGGCCCCAGGTCCCTTTCTCGCCCCCTTTCTCTTGTAGGGCCCTGGTCCATCTCTCCTCCCCTCTACTTTGTAGGACCCAGGTCCCTCTTTCCTCCTCTTTACCTCGTAGGGCCCTGGGCCCTCTCCACTCCCCTCTACCTTGTCGGACCCAGTTCCCTCTCTGCTTCCCTCAATCTTGTAGGATTCAGGACCCTCTCTCCTCCACTCTAACTTGTATTACCCAGTTCCCTCTCACCTCCCCTCTACCTTGTAGGACCCAAGTCCCTCTCTACTCCCCTCTACCTTGTAGGACCCAAGTCCCTCTCTCCTCCCTTATACCTTCTCCGACCCAGTTCCCTCTCTCCTCCCCTCTACCTTGTAGGATCCAGGTTCCTTTCTCCTCCCCTCTACCTTGTAGGACCCTGGTCCCTCTCTCCTCCCCTGTATCTTGTAGGACTCAATTCCTCTCTCCTCCCCTCTACCTTGTAGGACCCAGGTCCCTCTCTCCTTCCCTTTACTTTTTAGGAGCCAGGACCCTATCTCCTCCCCTCTACCTTGTAGGACCCAGGTCCCTCTCTCCTCCCCTCTACCTTGTAGGACGTAGTTCCCTGTCTCCTCGCATATACGTACCTTGTAGAACTTAGGGCCCTCTCTCTCCTCTGCCTTGTAGAACTTAGGTCCCTTTTTCCTCCTCTCTACTTTGTAGGACCCAGGTCCCTCTCTCCTTCCCTCTACCGTCTAGGGCTTTCGTCTCTCTCTCCTTCCCTCTACCTTGTAGGACCCAGGTCCCTCTTTCTTCCCTTTTCCCTTTTAGGGCCCAGATCCCTCTCTTCTCCCCTCTACATTGTTGGGCCTGGTCCCTCTCTCACCCCCTTTCTCTTATAGGGCCCTGGTCCATCTCTCCTCCCCTCTACTTTATAGGACCCAGGACCCTCTTTCCTCCCCTCTACCTTGTAGGGCCCAGGTCCCTCTCTCTTCCTCTCTACCTTGTAGGACGGAGGTCCCTCTCTCCTCTCCTCTTCTTTGTTGGGCCCTGGACCCTCTCTCCTCCCCTCTACCTTATAGACCCCAGTTCCCTCTCTCGCCCCCTTTCTCTTGTAGGGCCCTGGTCCATCTCTCCTCCCCTCTACCTTGTCGGGCCCAGGTCTCTCTCTCCTCCCCTCTACCTTGTCGGACCCAGGTCCCTCTCTCCTCCCCTCTACCTTTTAGAACAAACTTCCCTCTCTCCTCGCCTCGAGCTTGGAGGGGCCTGATCCCTCTCCCCTCCCCTCTGTCTTGTCGGACCCAGGTCCCTCTCTGCTGCTTTCTATCTTGTAGGATTCAGGACCCTCTTCCCTCCCCTCTACCTTGTAGGACTCAGGTCCTTCTCTCCTCCCCTCTAACATGTAGGACCGAAGTCCTTCTGTCCTCTCCTCTACCTTGTAGGACCCAGGTTCTTCTCTCCTCCCCTCTCCCTTGTAGGATCCAGATACATCTCTCCTCCTCTCTACCTTGTAGGACCCAGATTCTTCTCTCCTCCCTTCTACCTTGTAGGTCCAAGGCCCCTCTCTCCTCCCCTCTACCTTGTAGGACCCAAGTCCTTCTCTCCTCCCCTCTAACATGTAGGACCCAGGTCCTTCTCTCCTCCCCTCTACCTTGTAGGACCCAGGACCTTCTCTCCTCCCTTCTACCTTGTAGGACCCAGGTCCTTCTCTCCTTCCTTCTACCTTGTAGGACACCCAGGTCCCTCTCTCCTCCCCTGTACCTTTTAAGACCCAGGTCGTTCTCTCCTCCTCTCTACCTTGAAGAACCCAGGTCCCTCTCTCCTCCTCTCTACCTTGTAGAACCCAGGTCCCTCTCTCCTCCCTTCTACCTCTTAGGACCCAGGTCCCTCTCTCCTCCCCTCTACCTTGTAGGACCCAGGTCCTTCTCTGCTCCCATCTACCTTGTAGGACCCAGGTCCTTCTCTCCTCCCCTCTACCTTGTAGGACCCAGGATTTTCTCTCCTCCCTTCTACGTTGTAGGATCCAGGTCCCTCTCTCCTCCCCTCTACCTTGTAGGACCCAGGTCCTTCTCTCCTCCGCTCTACCTTGTAGGACCCAGATCCCTCTCTCCTCGCTTCTCCCTTTTAGGACCCAGGTCCCTCTCTCCTCCCTTCTACCTTGTAGGACCTCGGTCGTTCTCTTCTCCCCTCTAACTTTTAGGACCCAGGTCCTTCTCTCCTCCCTTCAACCTTGTAGGACCCAGGTCCATCTCTCCTCCCTTCTACCTTGTAGGAACCAGGTCCCTGTCTCCTCCCTTCTACCTTGTGGGACCCAGGTCCCTCTCTCCTCCCCTCCACCTTTTAGGACCCTGGTCGTTCTCTCCTCCCCTCTACTTTGTAGGACCCAGATCCGTCTCTCTTCCCTTCTACCTTGTAGGACCCAGGGCCCTCTCTCCTCCCCTCAACCATGTGGGACCCAGGTCCTTCTCTCCTGCCCTCTACCTAGTAGGACCTGGGTCCTTCTCTCCTCCCTTCTACCTTGTAGGACCCAGGTCCCTCTCTGTTCCTATCTGCCTTGTAGGACCCAGGTCGTTCTCTCCTCCCCTCTACCTTGTAGGACCCAGGTCCATCTCTACTCGATTCTACCTTGTAGGAACCAGGTCCCTCTCTCCTCCTCTCTAACTTCTAGGACCCAGGTCCTTCTCTCCTGCCCTCTACCTTGTAGGACCCAGGTCCCTCTCTCCTTCCCTCTACCTTTTAGGACCCAGGTCCCTCTCTTCTCCCTTCTACCTTGTAGGACCCAGGTCCCTCTCTTCTCACATCTACCTTGTAAGACCAAGGTCCCTCTCTCCTCCCCTCTACCTTGTAGGACCCAGGTCCCTCTCTCCTTCCTTCTTCCTTGGAGGACCCAGTTCCTTCTTACTTCCCTTCTACCTTGTAGAAACCAGGTCCTTCTCTCCTCCCCTCTACCTTGTAGGACCCAGGTTTTTCTCTCCTCCCTTCTACGTTGTAGGATCCAGGTCCCTCTCTCCTCCCCTCTACCTTGTAGGACCCAGGTCCTTCTCTCCTCCGCTCTACCTTGTAGGACCCAGGTCCCTCTCTCCTCCCTTCTACCTTGTAGAACCTCGGTCGTTCTCTTCTCCCCTCTAACTTTTAGGACCCAGGTCCTTCTCTCCTCCCTTCAACCTTGTAGGACCCAGGTCCATCTCTCCTCCCTTCTACCTTGTAGGAACCAGGTCCCTGTCTCCTCCCTTCTACCTTGTGGGACCCAGGTCCCTCTCTCCTCCCCTCCACCTTTTAGGACCCTGGTCGTTCTCTCCTCCCCTCTACTTTGTAGGACCCAGATCCGTCTCTCTTCCCTTCTGCCTTGTAGGACCCAGGTCCCTCTCTCCTCCCCTCAACCTTGTAGGACCCAGGTCCTTCTCTTCTCCCCTCTACCTAGTAGGACCTGGGTCTTTCTCTCCTCCTTTCTACCTTGTAGGACCCAGGTCCCACTCTGTTCCTATCTGCCTTGTAGGACCCAGGTCGTTCTCTCCTCCCCTCTACCTTGGAGGACCCAGGTCCCTTTCTCCTCCCCTCAACCTTGTAGGACCCAGGTCCTTCTCTCCTCCCCTCTACCTTTTAGGATACAGGTCCTTCTCTCCTCCCCTCTACCTTGTAGGACCCAGGTCCTTCTCTCTTCCTCTCTGCCTTGTAAGACCAAGGTCCTTCTCTCCTCCCTTCTACTTTGTAGGACCCAGGCCCTTCTTTCCTCCCTTTTACCTTGTAGGACCTAGGTCCCTCTCTCCTCCCCTCTACCTTGTAGGACACATTTCCCTCTCTCCTCCCTTCTACCTTGTACGACTCAGGTTCCTTTCTCCTCTCCTCTACCTTGTAGGACCCAAGTCCTTCTCTCTTCCCCACTACCTTGTAGGACCCAGGTCCTTTCCTCCCTTCTACTTTGTAGGACCCAGGCCCTTCTTTCCTCACTTTTACCTTGTAGGACCTAGGTCCCTCTCTCCTCCCCTCTACCTTGTAGGACCCTCTACCTTGTAGGACACACTTCCCTCTTTCCTCCCTTTTACCTTGTAGGACCCAGGTTCTTTTCTCCTCCCCTCTACCTTGTAGGACCCAGGTCCTTCTCTCCTCCCCTGTACCATGTACGACCCAGGTCCTTCTCTCCTTCCCTCTACGTTGTAGGACCCAGGTCCCTCTCTCCTCCCTTCTACCTTGTAGGACCTCGGTCGTTCTCTTCTCCCCTCTAACTTTTAGGACCCAGGTCCTTTTCTCCTCCCTTCAACCTTGTAGGACCCAGGTCCATCACTCCTCCTTTCTACCTTGTAGGAACCAGGTCCCTGTCTCCTCCCTTCTACCTTGTGGGACCCAGGTCCCTCTCTCCTCCCCTCCACCTTTTAGGACCCTGGTCGTTCTCTCCTCCCCTCTACTTTGCAGGACCCAGATCCGTCTCTCTTCCCTTCTACCTTGTAGGAACCAGGTCCCTCTCTCATCCTCTCTAACTTCTAGGACCCAGGTCCTTCTCTCCTGCCCTCTACCTTGTAGGACCCAGGTCCTTCTTTCCTCCCCTCTACCTTTTAGGATCCAGGTCCTTCTCTCCTCACCTATGCCTATTAGGACCCAGGTCCTTCACTCGTCCCCTCTACCTTGTAGGACCCATGTCCTTCTCCCTTCTACCTTGTAGGACCCAGGTCCTTCTCTCGTCCCCTCTACCTTGTAGGACCCAGGTCCATCTCTCCTCCCCTCTACCTTTTAAGACCCTCTATCTTGTAGTATGCAGGTCCCTCTTTCCTCCCTTCTACCTTGTAGGACCCAGGTCCCTCTCTCCTCCCCTCAACCTTGTAGGACCCATGTCCTTGTCTCCTCCCCCCTACCTTATAGGACCCAGGTCCTTCTCTCCTCCCTTCTACCTTGGAGGAACCAGGTCCCTCTCTCCTCCCTTTTACCTTGTAGGACCCTGGTCCCTCTCTCCTCCCCTCTACCTTTTAGGACCTAGGTCCTTCTCTCCTTCTCTCTACTTTGTAGGACCCAGGTCCCTCTCTCCTCCCTTCTACCTCTTAGGACCCAAGTCCCTCTCTCTTCCCCTCTTCCTTATAGGACCCAGGTCCCACTCTCCGCCTTTCTACCTTTTAGGACCTCGTTCGTTCTCTCCTCCCCTCTAACCTTTAGTACACAGGTCCTTCTCTCCTCCCTTCAACCTTGTAGGTCCCCGGTCCTTCTCCCCTTCTCTCTACGTTGTAGGACCCAGGTCCCTCTCTCCTCCCCTCTACCTTTTAGGACCCTTGTCGTTCTCTCATCCCCTCTACCTTCTAGGACCCAGATCCCTCTTTCTTCCCTTCTACCTTGTAGGACTTAGGTCCCTCTCTCCTCCCTTCTACCTTGTAGGGCCAAGGTCCCTCCTCTCCTCCCCTCTACCTTGTAGGACCCCGGTCCTTCTCTCCTCCCCTCTACCTTGTAGGACCCATGTCCTTCTCTCTTCCCTTCTACCTTGTAGGGCCCAGTTCCCTCTCTCCTCCCCTCTACCTAGTAGGACCCAGGGCCCTCTCTACTCCCTTCTACCTTTTAGTGCCAAGGTCCCTCTCTCCTCACCTCTACCTTGTAGGACCCAGGTCCTTCTCTCCTCTTCTTTAACATGTAGGACCCAGATCCTTCTCTCCTCCCCTCTACCTTTTAAGACCGAGGTGCTTCTCTCCTCCCCTCTTCCTTGTAGGACCCAAGTCCTTCTCTCCTCCCTTCTGCCTTGTAGTAACCAGGTCCCTCTCTCCTACCTTCTTCCTTGTAGGATCCAGGTCCCTCTCTCCTCCCCTCTACCATTTAGGACCCAGGTCCTTCTCTCGTTCTCTCTACTTTGTAGGACCCAGGTCCTTCTCTCCTCCCCTCTACCTTTTAGGACCCAGGTCCCTCTCTCCTCCCCTTTAACCTTATAGGACCCAGGTCCCTCTCTCCTCCCCTCTACCTTGTAGGACCCAGGTCCCTCTCTCCTCCTTTCTACCTTATAGTACCCAGGTCCCTCTCTCCTCCTCTTTACCTTGTAGGACCCAGGTTCTTCTCTCTCCCCTCTAACATGTAGGACCCAGGTCCATCTCTCCTCCCCTCTAACATGTATGACCCAGGTCCTTCTCTCCTCCTCTTTACCTTGTAGGACCCACGTCCTTCTCTATTCCCCTCTACCTTTAGGACCCAGGTCCCTCTCTCCTCTCCTCTACCTTATAGGACCCAGGTCGCTCTCTCCTCCCTTCTACCTTGTAGTACCCAGGTCCCTCTCTCCTCCTCTTTACCTTATAGGACCCAGGTCCCTCTCTCCTCCCCTCTACCTTGTATGACCCAGGTCCTTCTCTCCTCCTCTTTACCTTGTAGGACCCAGGTCCTTCTCTATTCCCCTCTACTTTTAGGACCCAGGTCCCTCTCTCCTCCCCTCTACCTTTTAGGACCCAGGTCCTTCTCTCCTCCCCTCTACCTTTTAGGATCCAGGTCCTTCTCTCCTCATCTATACCTTGTAGGACCCAGGTCCTTCTCTCGTCCCCTCTACCTTGTAGGACCCAGGTCCTTCTCTCCTCACTTCTACCTTGTAGGACCCAGGTCCTTCTCTCGAACTCTCTACCTTGTAGGACCCAGGTCCTTCTCTCCTCCCCTCTACCTTTTAAGACCCTCTACCTTGTAGTATCCAGGTCCCTCTCTCCTCCCTTCTACATTGTAGGACCCAGGTCCCTCTTTCTTCTCCTCTACCTTGTAGGACCGAAGTCCATCTCTCCTCCCCTCTACATTGTAGGACCCAGGTCCTTCTCTCCTCCCTTTTACCTTGTAGGACCCAGGTCCTTCTCTCCTCCCTTTTACCTTGGAGGAACCAGGTTCCTCTCTCCTCCCTTCTACCTTGTAGGATCCAGGTCCCTCTCTCGTCCCTTCCTCCTTGTAGTAACCTGGTCCCTCTCCCCTCCCCTCTACCTTTTAGGACCCAGGTCCTTCTCTCGTTCTCTCTACCTTGTAGGACCCATGTCCTTCTCTCGTTCTCTCTACCTTGTAGGACCCAGGTCCTTCTCTCCTCCCCTCTACCTTATAGTACCCAGGTCCCTCTCTCCTCCTCTTTACCTTATAGGACCCAATGTCTTCTCTCGTCCCCTCTACCTTGTAGGACCCAGGTCCTTCTCTCCTCTCCTCTACCTTTTAGGATCCAGGTCCTTGTCTCCTCACCTATACCTTGTAGGACCCAGGTACTTCTCTCGTCCCTTCTACCTTATAGGACCCAGGTCCTTCTCTCCTCCATTCTACTTTGTAAGACCCAGGTCCTTCTCTCGTCCCCTTTACCTTGTTGTACCCAGGTCCTTCTCTCGTCCCCTTTACCTTGTTGTACCCAGGTCCTTCTCTCCTCCACTCTACCTTTTAAGACCCTCTACCTTGTAATATCCAGGTCCCTCTCTCCTCCCTTCTTCCTTGTAGGACCCAGGCCCCTCTCTCCTCCCCTCTACCATGTGGGACCCAAGTCCTTCTCTCCTCCCCTCTACCTTGTAGGACCCAGGTCCTTCTCTCCTCCCTTTTACCTTGGAGGAACCAGGTCCCTCTCTCCTCCATTTTACCTTGTGGGATCCAGGTCCCTCTCTCCTCGCCTCTACCTTTAAGGACCCAGGTCCTTCTCTCCTTCTCTCTACGTTGTAGGGTCCCTCTCTCCTCCCCTCTACCTTTTAGGACCCAGGTCCTTCTCTCCTCCCCTCTAACTTTTAAGAACCTCTACCTTGTAGGATCCAGGTCCCTCTCTTCTTCCTTCCACCTTATAGGACCCAGGTCCTTCGCTTTTCCCCTCTACCTTGAAGGACCCAAGTCCTTCTCTCCTCCCCTCTACCTTTTAGGACCCAGGTCCTTATCTCCTCCCTTCTACTTTGGAGGAACCAGGTCCGTCTCTCCTCCCTTCTTCCTTGTAGGACCCAGGTCCCTCTCTCCTCCCCTCTACGTTTTAGGATCCGGGTGCCTCTCTCCTCCCTTCTACCTTGTAGGGCCAAGGTCCCTCCTCTCCTCCCCTCTACCTTGTAGGACCCCGGTCCTTCTCTCCTCCCCTCTACCTTGTAGGACCCATGTCCTTCTCTCCTCCGTTCTACCTTGTAGAACCCAGTTCCCTCTCTCCTCCCCTCTACCTTGTAGGACCTCGGTCGTTCTACCTACCTACCCAGGGCCCTCTCTCCTCCCTTCTACCTTGTAGGACCTCGGTCGTTCTCTCCTCCCCTCTTCCTTATAGGACCCAGGTCCTTCTCTCCTCCCTTCTACCTTGTAGTAACCAGGTCCCTCTCTCCTCCCTTCTTCCTTGTAGGACCCAGGTCCTTCTCTCCTCCCTCTACCTTTTAATACCCAGGTCCTTCTCTCGTCCCCTCTACCATGTAGGACCCAGGTCCTTCTCTCCTCCCCTCTACCTTTTAGTATCCAGGTCCCTCTCTCCTCCCTTCTACCTTGTAGGTCCCAGGTCTCTCTCTCCTCCCCTCTACCTAGTAGGACCTAGGGCCCTCTCCCCTCCCTTCTACCTTGTAGGGCAAAGATCCCTCTCTCCTCACCTCTACCTTGTATAACCCAGATCCTTCTCTCCTCCCCTTTACCTTTTAAGACCGAGGTGCTTCTCTCCACCCTTCTTCCTTGTAGGACCCAAGTCCCTCTCTCCTCCCCTCTACGTTTTAGGATCCAGGTCTTTCTCTCGTTCTCTCTACCGTGTAGGACCTAGGTCCTTCTCTCCTCCCCTCTACCTTTTAGGACCCAGGTCCCTCTCTCCTCCCCTCTACCTTATAGGCCCCAGGTCCCTGTCTCCTCCTTTCTACCTTGTAGTACCCAGGTCCTTCTCTCCTGCCCTCTACCTTGTAGGACCCAGGTCCTTCTCTACTGCCCTCTACCTTGTAGGACAAGGTCCCTCTTTCCTCCCCTCTAACTTTTAGGACCCAGGTCCTTCTCTCCTCCCCTCTACCTTATAGGACCCAGGTCCCTCTCTCCTCCTTTCTACCTTGTAGGACCCAGGTCCTTCTCTCCTCCCCTCTACCTTGTCGGACCCAGGTCCTCTCTCTCCCCTCTACCTTGTAGGACCCAGGTCCCTCTCTCCTCCCTCTACCTTTTAGGACCCAGGTCCTTCTCTCCTCCCTCTACCTTGTAGGACCCAGGTCCTCTCTCTCTCCCCTCTACCTTTAGGACCAGGTCCTTCTCCTCCCTCTACCTTGTAGGACCCAGGTCCTTCTCTCCCCTTACCTTGTAGGACCTAGGCCTTCTCTCCTCCCTCTAACCTTTTGGACCAGGACCCTCTCTCCTCCCTTCTACCTTGTAGGACCCAGTTCCCTCTCCTCCCCTCTACCTTTTAGGATCAGGTCCTTCTCTCCTCCTTACTTTAGGAGTCTCTCTATCCCTTATTTAGGACCCAGGTCCTCTTCCTCCCTTACTGTAGACCAGGTCCTTTTCTCCTTTTACTTGTAGGACCCAGGTCTTTCTCCTCCCCTTACCTGTAGACCCAGGTCCTTCTTCCTCCTCTCTTGTGGACCAGTTCTCTCCTCCTCTACCTTGTGGACTAGGCTTCTCTTCCCTCTACTTTGGACCAGGTCCTTCTTCCTCCCTTTACCTTGTAGGACCCAGGTCCTCTCTCCTCCCCTCTACTTGTAGGACCCAGTCCTTTTCCCTCCCCTTCTTTGGACCCAGGTCTCTCTCTCCCTCTCCTTGTAGGACCAGGTCCTTCTCTTCCCTCTCTTTTAGGACCAGGTCCTTCTCCTCCTTCCTTGTAGGACCCAGGTCCCTTCTTCCTCCTCTACCTTGTAGGACCAGTCCTTCTCCTCCCTTACTTTGGACCGTCCTTCTCTCCCTACCTTTTAGGACCAGGTCCTTCTCCCCTCTACTTGTAGACCAGGTCCTCCTCTCCCTCTACCTTGTAGGCCCAGGTCCTTCTCTCCCTCTACCTTGTAGGACCCAGTCTTCTCCCTCTACCTTTAGACCAGGCTCCCTCCTTACTGTAGGACCCAGGTCCTCTCTCCTCCCTTCCTGTAGGACCCAGGCCTCTCTCCTCCTCTACCTTTAGGACCAGGTCCTCTCTCTCCTTCTCTTGTAGACCAGTCCTTCTCTCCCTTTACTTGGACCAGGTCCTCTCTCCTCCCCTTACTTGTAGCCAGTCTTCTTCCTCCTCTACTTTAGGACCCAGTCCTCTTCCTCCTCTACCTTTAGGACCAGGTCTTCCCTCCTCTCCTTGTAGGACCAGGTCTTCTCTCCCCTCTACTTGTAGACCCAGGTCCTTCTCTCCCCCTATTGTAGGACCAGGCCTTCTCCTCCCTCTCTTGTAGGACCCAGGTCCCTCTTCCTTTCTACCTTGTAGACCAGGTCCCTCTTCCCCCTTTACCTTAGGACCCAGGTCCTCTCTCCTCCCCTCTTTAGGACCAGTCCTCTCTCCCTCTACCTTGTAGGACCAGTCCTTTCTCTCCCTCTACCTTGTAGACCCAGTCCTTCCTCCCCTCTACCTTTAGGACCCAGTCCCTCTCTCCTCCCTCTACCTTAGGACCCAGCCCTCTTCTCCTTCTACCTTGTAGGCCAGTCCCTCTCCTCCCCTCTACTTGTAGGACCAGGTCTCTCTCCTCCCTCTACTTGTAGGACCCAGGTCCTTCTCTCTCCCCTCTACCTTGTAGACCCAGGTCCTCTCTCCCTTCTACCTTTAGGAACCAGGCTTCTCTCCCTCTACCTGTAGGACCAGGTCCTCTCTCTCCCTTCTACCTGTAGGACAGGTCCCTCTCCTCCCTTACCTTAGGACCAGGTCCTCTCTCTCCCTCTTCTTTAGGACCCAGGTCCTTCTCCTCCCTCTACCTTTAGGACCAGGTCCTTTCTCCCCTCTACCTTGTAGACCCAGGTCTTCTCTCCCCTCTACCTTGTAGACCCAGTCTCTCTTCCCCTCTACTTTAGGACCAGGTTCTCCTCCCTCTACCTTGTAGGACCAGGTCCTCTTCTTCCCTCTACCTGTAGGACCAGGTCCTCTCTCTCCTCTACCTTGTAGGACCCAGGTCCCTCTCTCCTCCCCTCTACCTTGTAGGACCCAGGTCCCTCTCTCCTCCCTTCTACCTTGTAGGACCCAGGTCCCTCTCTCCTCCCCTCTACCTTGTAGGACCCAAGTCCTCTCCTCCCCTCTACCTAGTAGGACCCAGGTCCTTCTCTCCTCCCTCTCTACCTTGTAGGACCCAGGTCACTCTCTCCTCCACTTCTACCTGTAGGACCCAGGTCCCTCTCTCCTGCACCTCTACCTTTTAGGACCCAGGTCCCTCTCTCCTCACTCTACCTTTTAGGCCCCGGTCCCCTCTCTCCTCCCCACTCTACCTTGTAGGACCCCAGGTCGTCTCTCCTCCCCTCTCTACCTTTTAGGACCCAGGTCCCTCTCTTCTCCTCCTCTACCTCTGTAGGACCACAGGTCCCTCTTCCTACCTCTACCTTGTATGACCCAAGGTCCCTCTCTCCTCACCTCTACCTTGTAGGACCCAGGTCCCCTCTCTCCTCCCCACTCTACCTTTTAGGAACCAGGTCCCTCTCTCCTCCCCTCTACCTTGATAGGACCCAGGTTCCTCTCTCCTCCCCTCTACCTTTTAGGATACAGGTCCTTCTCTCCTCCCCTCTACCTTGTAGGATCCAGGTCCTTCTCTCTTCGCCTCTACCTTGTAGGACCCAGGTCCTTCTATCCTCCCTCTTACTTTGTAGGACCCAGGTCCTTCTGTCCTCCCTTTTAACTTGTAGGACCCAGGTCTCTCTCTCCTCCCCTTTACCATGTACGACCCAAGTCCTTCTCTCCTTTCCTCTGCGTTGTAGGACCCAGGTCCCCCTCTCCTCTTTTCTACCTTGTAGGACCTAGGACGTTCTCTCCTCCCCTCTAACTTATTGGATCCAGATCCTTCTCTCCTCCCTTCAACCTTGTAGGACCCAGGTCCCTCTCTCGTCTCACTCTAATTTCTAGGACCCAGGTCCTTGTCTCCTCCCCTCTACTTATTAGGACCCAGGTCCTTCTCTCCTCCCCTCTCCCTTGTAGGACCCACGTCCCTCTCTCCTATCCTCTGCCTTTTAGGACACAGGTTCCTGTCTTCCCCCCTCTGCCTTGTAGGACCCAGGTCCCTCTCTTCTTCCCTCTACCTTGTAGGATCCAGGTCCCTATCTCCTCCCCTCTACCTTGTAGGACCCAGTCCCTTTCTACTCGCTTCTACCTTTTAGGACCCAGGTCCCTCTCTCCTCCCGTCTAACTTGTATGACCCAGGTCCTTCTCTCCTGCCCTCTACCTTGTAGGCCCCAGGTCCCCATCTTCTTCCCTCTACCTTGTAGGACGCAGGTCCATCTGTCCATCCCTCTACCTTGTAGGACCCAGGTTCGCCTCCTCTCAACTCTACCTTGTAGGACCCAGGTCCTTCTCTCCTCCCCTCTACCTTGTAGGACCCAGGGCCTGCTCTCCTCCCTTCTACCTTTTAGGACCCAGGACCCTCTCTCCTCCCTTCTACCTTGTTGGACCCAGTTCCCTCTCTACTCCCATTTACCTCGTAGGACCCAGGTCCTTCTCTCCTCCCCTTTACTTTGAAGTAAGCAGGTCCCTCTCTACTCCCTTCTAACTTATAGGACCCAGGTTCCTCCTCTCCTCCCCTCTACCTTGTAGGACCCAGGTCCTTTTGCCCTTCCCTCTACCTTGTAGGACCCAGGTGCTTTTCTCGTCCCCTCTACCTTGTAGTACCCAGGTCCTTCTTTCCTCCCCACTACATTGTAGGATCTATGCTCGTTTCTCCTCCTCTCTACCTTGTAGGACCTAGGTCCTTCTTGCTTCCTTTCTACCTTGTAGGATCCAGGTCCCTCTATCCTCCCTTTTACCTTGCAGGACCCAGGTTCCTCTCTCCTCCCCGCTACCTTGTAGGAACCAAGTCTTTCTCTCCTCCCCTCTGCCTTGTAGGACCCAGGTCCCTTTCTACTCCCTTCTACCTTGTAGGACCCAGGTCGTTCTTTCCTCCCCTCTACCTTTTAGGACCCAGTTCCCTCTCTCCTCCCCTCTGCCTAGTAGGACCCAGGGCCCTCTCTCCTCGCTTCTACCTTGTAGGTCGAAGGTCCCTCTCTCCTCCCCTCTACCTTGTAGGACCCAGGTCCTTCTCTCCTCCCCTCTAACATGTAGGACCCAGGTCCTTCTCTCCTCGCCTCTATCTTGTAGGACCCAGGTCCTCTCCTCCCTTCTACCTTGTAGGAACCAAGTTCTTCTCTCGTCCCTTCTACCTTGTAGGAACCAGGTCCCTCAACCAGGTCCCTCCTCCTCCCCTCTACCTCGTAGGACCCAGGTCCCGCTCTCCTCCCCTCTACCTTTTAGGACCCAGGTCCTTCTCTCCTCCTCTCTTCCTTGTAGGACCCAGGGCCCTTTCTCCTCCCTTCTACCTCTTGGGACCCAGGTCCCTCTTTCCTCCCCTCTACCTTGTAGGACCCAGGTCCTTCTCTCCTCCCCTCTACCTTGTAGGACCCAGGACCTTCTTTCCACCCCTCTACCTTCTAGGACCCAGGATTTTCTCTCCTCCCTTCTACCTTGTAGGACCCAGGTCCCTCTCTCCTCCCCTCTACCTTGTAGGACCCAGGTCCTTCTCTCCTCCTTTCAATCTTTTAGGACCCAGGTCCCTCTCTCCTCCCTTCTCCCTTGTAGGAACCAGGTCCCTCTCTCCTACTTTCTCCCTTGTAGGACCCAGGTCCCTCTCTCCTCCCCTCTACCTTTTAGGATACAGGTCCTTCTCTCCTCCCCTGTACCTTGTAGGACCCATGTAATTCTCTCTTCGCCTCTACCTTGTAGGACACAGGTCCCTCTATCCTCCCTTCTACTTTGTAGGACCCAGGTCCTTCTGTCCCCCCTTTTACCTTGTAGGACCTAGGTCCATTTCTCCTCCCCTGTACCTTGTAGGACCCTCTACCTTGTAGGACCCATTTCCCTCCTTCCTTCTACCTTGTAGGACCCAGGTTCCTCTCTCCTCCCCTCTACCTTGTAGGACCCAAGTGTTTCTCTCCTCCCCTCTGCCTTGTAGGACCCACGTCCCTCTCTACTCCCTTCAACCTTGTAGGACCCAGGTCGTTCTTTCCTCCCGTCTAACTTTTAGGACCCAGGTCCTTCTCTCCTCCCTTCAACCTTGTAGGACCCAGGTCCCTCTCTCCTCCCTTCACCCTTGTAGGAACCAGGTCCCTCTCTCCTACGTTCTACCTTGTAGGACCCAGGTCCCTCTCTCCTCCCCTCTACCTGTTAGGATACAGGTCCTTCTCTCCTCCCCTCTACCTTGTAGGACCCAGGTCCTTCTCTCTTCGCCTCTACCTTGTAGGACACAGGTCCTTCTATCTTCCCTTCTACTTTGTAGAACCCAGGACCTTCTGTCCCCCCTTTTACCTTGTAGGACCTAGGTCCCTCTCTCCTCCCCTCTACCTTGTAGGACCCTCTACCTTGTAGGACCCATTTCCCTCTCTCCTTCCTTCTACCTTGTAGGACCCAGGTTCCTCTCTCCTCCCCTCTACCTTTTAGGATACAGGTCCTTCTCTCCTCCCCTCTACCTTGTAAGACCCAGGTCCTTCTATCCTCCCCTCTACCTTGTAGGACCCAGGTCCTTCTCTCCTACCCTCTACCTTTTAGGACTCAGGTCCCTCTCTCCCTCTTCCCTTCTACCTTGTAGGACCCAGGTCCTTCTCTCCTCCCCTCTACCTTTTAGGACCCAGGTCCCTCTCTTCTCCGTTTTACCTTGTAGGGCCGATGTCCCTCTCTCCTCCCCTCTACCTTGTAGAACCCAAGTCCTTCTCTCCTCCCCTCTGCCTTATAGGACCCAGATCTTTCTCTCCTCCCCTCTACCTTGTAGGAGTCAGGACCCTCTCTCCTCCTCTTTTCTTTGTAGGACCTAGATCCTTCTCTCCTCCCTTCTATCTTGTAGGACCCAGGTCGCTGTCTCCTCCCCTCTAACTTCTAGAACCCAGGTCCTTCTCTCATGCTCTGTACCTTGTAGGACCCAGGTCCTTCTCTCCTCCCCTCTACTTTATAGGATCCAGGTCCCTCTCTCCTCCCCTCTACCTTGTAAGACCCAGGTCCTTCTCTCCTGCCCTCTACCTTGTGGTACCCAGATCCTTTTCTCCTCACTTCTTCCTTGTAGGACACTGGTCCCTCTCTCCTCCCCTCTATCTTGTAGGATCCTGGTCCCTTTCTCCTCCCTACTACCTTGCAGGACCCATGACCCTCTCTCCTCCCCTCTACCTTATAGGACCCATGTTCATCTCCTCTCCCCTCTACCTTGTAGGACCCAGGTCCTTCTCTACTACCCTCTAACTTGTAGGACTCAGGTCCTTCTCTCCTCCCCTCTACCTTGTAGGACCCAGGTCCTTCTCTCCGCCCCGCTACCTTGTCGGACCCAATTCCTTCTCTCCTCCCTTCTACCTTGTAGGACCCAGGACCTTCTCTCCTCCCTTCTACCTTGTAGGACCCAGGTCCTTCTCTCCGCCCCTCTACCTTGTAGGACCCAATTCCTTCTCTCCTCCCTTCTACCTTGTAGGACCCTGGACCCTCTCTCCTCCCCTCTACCTTGTAGGACTCAGGTCCTTCTCTCGTCTCCTCTACTTTGTAGGAAGCAGGTCCCTCTTTCCTCCCTTCTACCTTGTAGGGCCCAGGTCCTTACTCTCCTCCCCTCTACCTTGTAGGACCCAGGTCCTTCCTACTTCTTTTCTACCTTGTAGGACCCAGGTCCCTCTCTCTCCCTTCTACACTGTAGGACCCAGGTCGTTCTTTCCTCCGCTCTACCTTGTAGGACCCAGCTCCCTCTCTCCTCGCTTTTTCCTTTTAGGTCCCAGGTCCCTCTCTCTTCCCTTCTACCTTGCAGGACCAAGATTCCTCTCTGCTCCCCTCTATCTTGTAGGACCCAAGTCCTTCTCTCCTGCCCTCTCCCTTGTAGTACCCAGGTCCCTCTCTCCTCCCCTCTACCTTGTAGGACCCTCGTACTTCTCTCCTCCCCTCTACCTTTCAAGACCTAGGTCCATTTCTCCTCCGCTCCACCTTGTAGGACCCAGTTCCCTCTCTCCTCCCCTCTACCGTGTAGGACTAAGGTTCTTCTCTCCTCCCCTCTACCTTGTAGGACCCAGGTCCTTCTCACCTCCTTTCTACCTTGTAGGACCCAGGTCCTTCTCTCCTCCCCTCTACCTTGTAAGACCCAGGTCCTTCTCTCCTCCCTTCTACCTTGTAGGAACCAGGTCCCTCTCTCCTCCCTTCTACCTTGTAGGACCCAGGTCCTTCTCTCCTCCCCTCTACCTTGTAGGACCCAGGTCCTTCTCTCCTCCCTTCTACCTTGTAGGAACCAGGTCCCTCTCTCCTCCCTTCTACCTTGTAGGACCCAGGTCCTTCTCTCCTCACCTCTACCTTTTAGGACCCAGGTCCCTCTCTCCTCACCTCTACCTTGTAGGACCCAGGCCCCTCTCTCCTCCCCTTTACCTTTTAGGACCCAGGTCGTTCTCTCCTCCTCTCTACCTTGTAGGACCCACATCCCTCTCTCCTCCCTTTTACCTCTTAGGACCCAGGTCCCTCTCTCCTCACCTCTACCTTGTAGGACCCAGGTCCCTCTCTCCTCCCCTCTACCTTGTAGGACCCAGGTCCCTCTCTCCTCCACTCTTCCTTGTAGGACCCAGGCCCCTCTCTCCTCCACTCTTCCTTGTAGGACCTAGGTCGTTCTCTACTCCGCTCTACCTTGTAGGACCCAGGTCCCTCTCTCCTCGCTTCTTTCTTTTAGGACCAAGGTCCTTCTCTCCTCCCCTCTAAATTGTAAGACCCAGGTCTTTCTCTTCTGCCCTCTACCTTGTAGGACCCAGATCCTTCTCTCCTCCTCTCTACCTTGTAGGACCGAGGTTCCCCTCTCCTCCCCTCTACCGTTTAGGACCCAGGTCCCTCTCTTCTCCCCTCTACCTTTTAGTACCCAGGTCTCTCTCTCCTCCCCTCTACCTTGTAGGACCCAGGTCCCACTCTCCTCCCTTCTTCCTTGGAGGACCCAGGTCCCTCTCCTCTCCTCTACCTATATTACCCAGGTCCTTCTCTCCTCCCCTCTACCTTGTAGTACCCAGGTCCTTCTCTCCTCCCCTCTACCTTGTAGGACCCAGGTCCTTCTCTCTTCCCCTCCATCTTGTAGGACCCAGGTCCTTCTCTCCCCCCTTCTACCTTGTAGAACCCAGGTCCTTGTGTCCTCCCTTTTACCTTTTAGGACCCAGGTCCCACTCTCCTCCCTTCTTCCTTGGAGGACCCAGGACCCTCTCCTCTCCTCTACCTTATATTACCCAGGTCCTTCTCTCCTCCCCTCTACCTTGTAGGACCCATTTCCCTCTCTCCTCCTTTCTACCTTGTAGGACCCAGGTTCCTCTCTCCTCCTCTCTATTTTGTAGGACCCAAGTCCTTTTCCCCACCCCTCTACCTTGTAGGACCCAGGTCCTTCTCTCCTCCCTTCTACCTTTTAGGACTTAGGTCCCTCTCTTCTCCCCCCTACCTTGTAGGACCCAGGTCCCTCTCTTCTCCCCTCTACTTTGTAAGACCCAGGTCACTCTCTCCTCCCCTCTACCTTGTAGGACCTAGGTCCCTCTCTCCTCCCTTTTTTCTTGTAGGACCCAAGTTCTTCTCTCCTCCCATCTACCTTGTAGTACCCAGGTCCTTCTCTCCTCCCCTCTACCTTTTAGGATACAGGTCTTTCTCTCCCCCCTCTGCCTTGTAGTGCCCAGGTCCTTCTCTGTTCCCCTCTACCTTGTAGGACCCAGGTCCTTCTCTCCTCCTTTCTACTTTGTAGGACCCATATCCTCTGTCCTCCCTTTTACCTTGTAAGACCTAGGTCACTCTCTCCTCCCCTCTACCTTGTAGAACCCTCTACCTTGTAGGACCCATTTCCCTCTCCTCCCTTCTACCTTGTAGGACCTAGGTCCTTCTCTCCTCCCTTCTACCTTGTAGGAACCAGGTCCCTCTCTCCTCCCTTCTACCTTGTAGGACCCAGGTCCTTCTCTCCTCACCTCTACCTTTTAGGACCCAGGTCCCTCTCTCCTCACCTCTACCTTGTAGGACCCATGCCCCTCTCTCCTCCCCTCTACCTTTTAGGACCCAGGTCGTTCTCTCCTCCTCTCTACCTTGTAGGACCCACATCCCTCTCTCCTCCTTTTTACCTCTTAGGACCCAGGTCCCTCTCTCCTCACCTCTACCTTGTAGGACCCAGTTTCCTCTCTCCTCCCCTCTACCTTGTAGGACCCAGGCCCCTCTCTCCTCCACTCTTCCTTGTAGGACCTAGGTCGTTCTCTACTCCGCTCTACCTTGTAGGACCCAGGTCCCTCTCTCCTCGCTTCTTTTTTTTAGGACCAAGGTCCTTCTCTCCTCCCCTCTAAATTGTAAGACCCAGGTCTTTCTCTTCTGCCCTCTACCTTGTAGGACCCAGATCCTTCTCTCCTCCTCTCTTCCTTGTAGGACCGAGGTTCCCCTCTCCTCCCCTCTACCGTTTAGGACCCAGGTCCCTCTCTTCTCCCCTCTACCTTTTAGTACCCAGGTCTCTCTCTCCTCCCCTCTACCTTGTAGGACCCAGGTCCCACTCTCCTCCCTTCTTCCTTGGAGGACCCAGATCCCTCTCCTCTCCTCTACCTATATTACCCAGGTCCTTCTCTCCTCCCCTCTACCTTGTAGTACCTAGGTCCTTCTCTCCTCCCCTCTACCTTGTAGGACCCAGGTCATTCTCTCTTCCCCTCTATCTTGTAGGACCCAGGTCCTTCTCTCCCCCCTTCTACCTTGTAGAACCCAGGTCCCTGTGTCCTCCCCTTTACCTTTTAGGACCCAGGTCCCACTCTCCTTTCTTCTTCCTTGGGGGACCCAGGTCCCTCTTCTCTCCTCTACCTTATATTACCCAGGTCCTTCTCTCCTCCCCTCTACCTTGTAGGACCCATTTCCCTCTCTCCTCCTTTCTACCTTGTAGGACCCAGGTTCCTCTCTCCTCCTCTCTATTTTGTAGGACCCAAGTCCTTTTCCCCACCCCTCTACCTTGTAGGACCCAGGTCCTTCTCTCCTCCCTTCTACCTTTTAGGACTTAGGTCCCTCTCTTCTCCCCCCTACCTTGTAGGACCCAGGTCCCTCTCTTCTCCCCTCTACTTTGTAAGACCCAGGTCACTCTATCCTCCCCTCTACCTTGTAGGACCTAGGTCCCTCTCTCCTCCCTTTTTCCTTGTAGGACCCAAGTTCTTCTCTCCTCCCATCTACCTTGTAGTACCCAGGTCCTTCTCTCCTCCCCTCTACCTTTTAGGATACAAGTCTTTCTCTCCCCCCTCTGCCTTGTAGTGCCCAGGTCCTTCTCTGTTCCCCTCTACCTTGTAGGACCCAGGTCCTTCTCTCCTCCTTTCTACTTTGTAGGACCCATATCCTCTGTCCTCCCTTTTACCTTGTAAGACCTAGGTCACTCTCTCCTCCTCTCTACCTTGTAGAACCCTCTACCTTGTAGGACCCATTTCCCTCTCCTCCCTTCTACCTTGTAGGACCTAGGTCCTTCTCTCCTCCCTTCTACCTTGTAGGAACCAGGTCCCTCTCTCCTCCCTTCTACCTTGTAGGACCCAGGTCCTTCTCTCCTCACCTCTACCTTTTAGGACCCAGGTCCCTCTCTCCTCACCTCTACCTTGTAGGACCCAGGCCCCTCTCTCCTCCCCTCTACCTTTTAGGACCCAGGTCGTTCTCTCCTCCTCTCTACCTTGTAGGACCCACATCCCCCTCTCCTCCCTTTTACCTCTTAGGACCCAGGTCCCTCTCTCCTCACCTCTACCTTGTAGGACCCAGGTTCCTCTCTCCTCCCCTCTACCTTGTAGGACCCAGGCCCCTCTCTCCTCCACTCTTCCTTGTAGGACCTAGGTCGTTCTCTACTCCGCTCTACCTTGTAGGACCCAGGTCCCTCTCTCCCCGCTTCTTTTTTTTAGGACCAAGGTCCTTCTCTCCTCCCCTCTAAATTGTAAGACCCAGGTCTTTCTCTTCTGCCCTCTACCTTGTAGGACCCAGATCCTTCTCTCCTCCTCTCTACCTTGTAGGACCGAGGTTCCCCTCTCCTCCCCTCTACCGTTTAGGACCCAGGTCCCTCTCTTCTCCCCTCTACCTTTTAGTACCCAGGTCTCTCTCTCCTCCCCTCTACCTTGTAGGACCCAGGTCCCACTCTCCTCCCTTCTTCCTTGGAGGACCCAGGTCCCTCTCCTCTCCTCTACCTATATTACCCAGGTCCTTCTCTCCTCCCCTCTACCTTGTAGTACCCAGGTCCTTCTCTCCTCCCCTCTACCTTGTAGGACCCAGGTCCTTCTCTCTTCCCCTCTATCTTGTAGGACCCAGGTCCTTCTCTCCCCCCTTCTACCTTGTAGAACCCAGGTCCCTGTGTCCTCCCCTTTACCTTTTAGGACCCAGGTCCCACTCTCCTCTCCTCTTCCTTGGAGGACCCAGGTCCCTCTTCTCTCCTCTACCTTATATTACCCAGGTCCTTCTCTCCTCCCCTCTACCTTGTAGGACCCATTTCCCTTTCTCCTCCTTTCTACCTTGTAGGACCCAGGTTCCTCTCTCCTCCTCTCTATTTTGTAGGACCCAAGTCCTTTTCCCCACCCCTCTACCTTGTAGGACCCAGGTCCTTCTCTCCTCCCTTCTACCTTTTAGGACTTAGGTCCCTCTCTTCTCCCCCCTACCTTGTAGGACCCAGGTCCCTCTCTTCTCCCCTCTACTTTGTAAGACCCAGGTCACTCTATCCTCCCCTCTACCTTGTAGGACCTAGGTCCCTCTCTCCTCCCTTTTTCCTTGTAGGACCCAAGTTCTTCTCTCCTCCCATCTACCTTGTAGTACCCAGGTCCTTCTCTCCTCCCCTCTACCTTTTAGGATACAAGTCTTTCTCTCCCCCCCTCTGCCTTGTAGTGCCCAGGTCCTTCTCTGTTCCCTCTACCTTGTAGGACCCAGGTCCTTCTCTCCTCCTTTCTACTTTGTAGGACCCATATCCTCTGTCCTCCCTTTTACCTTGTAAGACCTAGGTCACTCTCTCCTCCTCTCTACCTTGTAGAACCCTCTACCTTGTAGGACCCATTTCCCTCTCCTCCCTTCTACCTTGTAGGACATAGGTTCCTCTCTCCTCCGCTCTACCTTGTAGGACCCAATTCCTTCTCTCCTCCCCTCTACATTGTAGGACCCAAATCCTTCTCTCCTCTCCTCTACCTTGTAGGACCCAGGTCCCCCCTCTCCTCCCTTCTACCTTGTAGGTACCAGGTTCCTCTCTCCTCCCTTCTACCTTGTAGGACCCAGGTCATTTTCTCCTCCACTCTACCTTGTAGGATCCAGGTCCCTCTCTCCTCGCTTCTACCTTGTAGGACCCAGGTCCCTGTCTCCTCCCCTCTAGCTTGTAGGACCCAGTTCCTTCCCTCCTGCCCTCTACCGTGTAGGACCCAGGTCTTCTCTCCTCCCATCTGCCTTGTAGGTCCCAGGTCCCTCTTTCCTCCCCTCTACCTTTTCGGACCCAGGTCCCTCTCTCCTCCCCTCTACCTTGTAGGACCAAGATTCCTCTCTCCTCCCTTCTTCCTTGGAGAACCCAGGTCCTTCTCTCCTCCCCTCTACCTTGTAGTACCCAGGTCCTTTTCTCCTCCCCTCTACCTTCTAGGATACAGGTCCTTCTCTCCTCCCCTCTACCTTGTAGGACCCAGGTCCTTCTCTCTTCCCCTCTACCTTGTAGGACCCAGGTCCTTCTAACCTTTCGTTCTACCTTGTAGGACCCCGGTCCCTGTGTCCTCCTTTCTACCTTGTAGGACACAGGTCCCTCTCTCCTCCCCTCTACCTTGTAGGACCCTCTACCTTTTGGGAACCAGGTTACTTTCTTCTCCCTTCTTCCTTAGAGGACCCAGGTCCTTCTCTCATCCCCTCTACCTTGCAGAACCCATGTCCTTCCCTCCTCCCCTCTGCCTTTTAGTACCCAGGTCCTCTCCTCCCGTCTTCCTTTTAGGATACAGGTCCTTCTCTCCTCCCCTCTACCTTCTAGGACCCAGGTCCTTCTCTCTTCCCCTCTACTTGTAGGACCCAGGTCCTTCTATCCTCCGTTCTACCTTGTAGGACCCAGGTCCCTCTCTCCTCCCCTCTACCTTGTAGGACCCTCTACCTTTTAGGACCCAGGTCCCTATCTCCTCCCTTCTCCCTTGGAGGACCTAGGTCCTCTCATCCCCTCTGCCTTGTAGGATCCACGTCCCTCTCTCTTCCCCTCCACGTTGTAGTACCAAGGTCCTTCTCTCCTCCCTTCTACCTTGTAGGACCCAGGTCCCTCTCTCCTCCCCTCTACCTTTTAGGACACAGGTCCTTCTCTTCTCCCCTGTACCTTGTAGGACCCGGGTCCCTCTCTCCTCCCCTCTGCCTTTTAGGATCGAGGTCCCTCTCTCCTCCCCTCTACCTTGTAGGACCTAGATCCCTCTCTCCTCCCCTCTACCTTGTAGGACCCAGGTCACTCTCTCTTCCCTTCTACCTTGTAGGAACCAGGTCACTCTCTCCTCTTCTCTACTTTGTTGGACCCAGGTCCTTCTATCCTCACCTCTTCCTTGTAGAACCCATGTCCTTCTCTCCTGCCCTCTACCTTATAGGAACCAGATCCTTCACTCCTCCTCTCTACCTTGTAGGACGCAGGTCCCTCACTCCTCACTTCTACCTTGTAGGACCCAGGTCCCTCCTCTCCTCCCCTCTATCTTGTAGGACCCACGTCCTTCTCGCCTCCCCTCTACCTTGTAGGACCCAGGTCACTCTCTCTTCCCTTCTACCTTGTAGGAACCAGGTCCCGCCTCTCATCCACTCTACCTTGTAGGACCAATGTCCTTCTCTCCTGCCCTCTACCTTTTTCGACCAAGGTCCCTCTCTCCTCCCTTCTACCTTGTAGGACCCAAGTCCCTCTCTCATCCCTTCTACCTTGTAGGACCCAGGTCCCTCTCTCCTCCTTTCTACCTTGTGGGACCCAGGTCCTTCTCTGCTCCCTTCTACCTTGTAGGACCCAGGTCCCTCTCTCCTCCTTTCTACCTTGTAGGACCCAGGTCCTTGTTTCCTCCCCTCTACCTTGTAGGACCTAGGTCCCTCTCTCCTCTCCTCTACCTTTTATGACCCAGGTTCCTCTCTCCTCCCATCTTCCTTGTTGGACCCACGTCCCTATCTTCTCCCCTGTACCTTGTAGGGCCCAGGTCCCTCTCTCCTCCCTTCTACCTTGTAGGAACCAGGTCCTTCTCTCCTCCCTTCTACCTTTTAGGACCCAGGTCCCTCTCTCCTCCCTTCTACCTTGTAGGACACAGGTCCCTCTCTCCTCCCCACTATCTTCTTGGACCCAGGTCCTCTCCTCCTTTCTACCTTGTTGGACCCAGGACCTTCTCTCCTCCCCTCTACCTTGTATGACCCAGGTCCTGCTCTCCTCCCCTCTACCTTGTAGGACACAGGTCCTTCTCTCCTCCCTTCTACCTTGTAGGACCCAGGTCCCTCTCTCCTACCTTCTACCTTGTAGGACTCAGGTCCCTCTCTCCTCCCAACTACCTCGTAGGACCGAGGTCCTTCTCTCCTCTTTTCTATCTTGTAGGACCCACGTCCTTCTCTCCTGCCCTCTACCTTGTAGGACCCAGGTCCTTCTCTCCTCCCCTCTACCTTATACGACCCAGGTCCTCTCTTCCCCTCTGCCTTGTAGGTCCCAGGTTCTTCTGTCCTTCCTTATCTCTTGTAGGACCCAGATCCCCCTCTCCTCCCTTCTACCTTTGAGGACCCAGGTCTCTCTCTCCTTCCCTCTACCTTGTAGGACCCAGGTCCCTTTCTCCTTCCCTGTACCTTGTAGGACCCAGGTCCCTCTCTCCTCCCTTCTGCATTGTAGGGTTCATGTCCCTCTATCCTCATCTCTACCTTGTAGGACCCAGGTCCTTCTCTCCTCCCCTCTATCTTGTAGGACGTAGGTCCCTCTCTCCTCCCCTCTACCTTTCGGGACCTAGGTCCCTCTCTCCTCCCCTCTACCTTGTAAGACCCAGGTCCCTATTTTCTCCCCTCTCCCTTGTAGGACCCAGGTCCCTCCTCTCCTCCCCTCTACCTTGTAGGAATCAGGTCCTTCTCTCCTGCCCTCTACCTTTTAGGACCCAGGTACTTCTCTCCTCCCCTCTACCTTGTAGTACCCATGTCCCTCTTCCCTCCCCTCTACCTTTAAGGACCCATGTCCTCTCTCCTCCCCTCTACCTTGTAGGACCCAGGTCCTTCATACTTCCCATCTACCTTGTAGGACCCAGGTCGCCCTCTCCTCCCTTCTACCTGGTACGACCCAGGTCCCTCTCTCCTCCCCTCTACCTTGTAGGACCCAAGTCCTTTTCTCCTCCCCTCTACCATGTAGGACCCAGGTCCCTCTCTCCTGCTTTCTACCTTGTAGGACTCAGGTCATTCTCTCCTCCTCTCTAACTTGTAGGACCCAGGTCCTTCTCTCCTGCCCCCTACCTTGTAGGAACCAGGTCCTTCTCTCCTCCCCTCTACCTTGTAGGACCCAGTTCCCTCTCTCCTCCCCTCTACCTTATAGTACCTATGTCCCTCTATCCTCCTCTCTACCTTGTAGGATCTAGGTCCCTTTCTCCTCCCCTCTACCTTGTAGGACCCAAGGCCCCCTCCCCACCCTTCTACCTTGTAGATCCCAGGTCCCTTTCTCCTTCTTTCTACCTTTTAGGACCCAGGTCCTTCTCTCCTCCCCTCTACCATGTAGGGCCCAGGTCCTTTTTTCCTCCCTTCTACCTTTTAGGAACCAGGTCCCTCTTTCCTGCCTTCTACCTTGTAGGACCCAGGTCCCTCTCTCCTCCCTTCAACCTTGTAGGACCCAGGCCCTTCTCTACTCCTCTCTACCTTTTAGGACCCAGGTCCCTCTCTCCTCCCCTCTACCTTGTAGGACCCAGGTCCTTCTCTCCTCCCTTCTACCTTGTAGGACCCAGGTCCCTCTTTATCTCCCCTCTACCTTGTAGGATCCAGGTCGTTCTCTCCTCTGCTCTACCTTGTAGGACCCAGGTCCTTCTCTCGTCCCCTTTACCTTGTAGGACCCAGGTCCCTCTCTCCTCCCTTCTACCTTGTAGGACCCAGGTCCCTCCTCTCCTCCACTCTACCTTGTAGGACCCAGGTCCCTCTCTCCTCCCTTCTACCTTGTAGGACCCAGGTCCCTCCTCTCCTCCACTCTACCTTGTAGGACCAATGTCCTTATAGGACAGTTTTGTTCCTTACCATACAACAGTGTTGCTCCTTACCACACAACACCATACCTTCCCTTGTGATGGGGGGACAATGTTGTTGCTCACCACACAACATCATACCTTCCTAGGTGATGGAGGGTACAGTGTTGCTCCTCACCACACAACGATGTTGCTCCTTACCACACAACACCATACCTTCCCGTGTGGTGGAAGAGACAGTGTTGCTCCTCTCCACACAGCAGTGTTGCTCCTTACCACACACCACCACCCCTTCCCGTGTGGTGGAGGGGGACAGTGTTGCTCCTCACCACACATCACCATACCTTCCCCTGTGGTGGAGGGAACAGTGTTGTTCTTCACCACACAACACCATACCTTCCCCTGGGGTGGAGAGGATAGTGTTCCTCCTCACCACACAACACCACACCCATCCCCTGTGTTGGAGGGAACAGTGTTGTTTCTCACCACACAACAACATACCTTCCCGTGTGGTGGAGAGGATAGTTTTGCTCCTCACCACACAACATCACACCTTCGCGTGTAGTGGAGGGGACAGTGTTCCTCCTCACAACACAACACCACACCTTCCCTTGTGGTGGAGAGGACAGTGTTGTTCCTTACCACACAACACCATACCTTCCCCTGTGGTGAAGGGGACAGTTTTGTCCCGCAGTACACAACACCACACCTTCCCCTGTGGTGGAAGGGAAAGTGTTGCCCCTCGAAACACAACACCATACCTTCCACAGTGGTGGATGGGACTGTGTTGCTCCTTACCACATAACCACACCTTCCCGTTTGGTGGAGGGGACAGTGTTGCTCGTTACCACATAACACCACACCATCCCATGTGGTGGAGGGGACGGTGTTGCTCCTCACCACACAGCATCATACCTATCTGGGTGATGAAGGGGACAGTTTTGTTCCTTACCACACAACAGTGTTGCTCCTTACCACACAACACCATACCTTCCCCTATGGTTGAGGTGATATTGTTGCTCCTCACCACAAAACACCATACCTTTCCTTGTGTTAGAAAGGACAGTGTTGTTCCTCACCACACAACACCATACCTTCCCCCGTGGTGGAGGGGACAGTGTTCTTCCTCACCTCTGTGTGTAGTGTATTCTGAAGGAGCTACGTATATTATATTACTCTGTGTGCAGTGTACACTGGCGGAGCTGTGTTATATTACTCTGTGTGTAGTGTACCCTGGCGGAGCTGTGTTATATTACTCTGTGTGTAGTGTACACTGGCGGAGCTGTGTTATATTACTCTGTGTGCAGTGTACACTGGCGGAGCTGTGTTATATTACTCTTAGTGTACACTGGCAGAGCTATGTGATATTACTCTGTATATAGTGTGCACTGACAGAGCTATGTTATATGACTCTGTGTGTAATGTACACTATCGGAGCTATATTATATGACTGTGTGTGTAGTGTACATTGACGGAGCTATGTTTTATTACTCTTTGTGTAGTTTCATTGACGGAGTTATGTTAATCATTGTGAAGTATACACTGAAGGAGGTTGTTATGATACTCTGTGTGTTGTGTACACTATGTTATATGTGTACACTATGTTATATGTGTACACTATGTTATATGTGTACACTATGTTCTATCACTCTCTGTAGTGTACACTGGCGGAGCTATGTTATATTACTCCCTATGTAGGATAGACAGTGATATTACTCTGTGTGTGTGTGTGTGTGTGCGCATATGGTATAGACTGGCAGGGGTATGATTTAACTGCGTTTGTGTGTGTGTGTGTGTGTGTGTGTGTGTGTGTGTGTGTGTGTGTGTGTGTGCATGTATATGTGTGTATGTGTTTGTGTATGTGTGTATGTGTGTATGTGTGTGTATGTGTGTGTATGTGTGTGTGTGTGTCTGTATATATGTGTGTCTGTATGTGTCTTGAACAAATCTATGTGCATAATGTGATGGTCCATCATGACATTGTGTGCCTTTGTGAAATCAAGACTCCTCTGAAGGTTGTTGTACCGGGGTTTGTGTCTTATGTGAGCAGAGATTAAAACAATGGACACCCTCCGTGCTGGTGCTGGTACCTGTGTGTTGGTGAAACATTATGTGAGCAGAGATCAAAACAATGTACACCCTCCGTGCTGGTGCTGGTACCTGTGTGTTGGTGAAACATTATGTGAGCAGAGATCAAAACAATGTACACCCTCCGTGCTGGTGCTGGTACCTGTGTGTTGGTGAAACATTATGTGAGCAGAGATCAAAACAATGTACACCCTCCGTGCTGGTGCTGGTACCTGTGTGTTGGTGAAACATTATGTGAGCAGAGATCAAAACAATGTACACCCTCCGTGCTGGTGCTGGTACCTGTGTGTTGGTGAAACATTATGTGAGCAGAGATCAAAACAATGGACACCCTCCGTGCTGGTGCTGGTACCTGTGTGTTGGTGAAACATTATGTGAGCAGAGATCAAAACAATGTACACCCTCCGTGCTGGTGCTGGTACCTGTGTGTTGGTGAAACATTATGTGAGCAGAGATCAAAGCAATGTACACCCTCCGTGCTGGTGCTGGTACCTGTGTGTTGGTGAAACATTATGTGTGTAAGTATGTGTCGTAGGTCGACATTAGTATGAGGGATCAAGTGTGGCTAAGGCTAGAGTGTGCCCCTGGAGTATTATTTGGCTTTTGTTATGTCCCACTTATTGATTCTCCTTATTTTGATGACGCCCTCCTGAGTAACATTCACACTAAAATCAAAATGAGAGGGTACGGTGTGAGCTGTATGATATTTGGGGATTTGAACGCTCGTTTCGGTCACTCAGTTTATGAGCTGCCTGTTTGCCTCGAATAGTCACAGTGTTCATACCCAAGTCTCCCAGACCCGCTTCGAACACCAAATGAGAATGCAAGGCTTTTGCTCGGTATCTGTAAATATGAAAACCTTTTTGTTCAGAATAATCTCAAGATGGGTGAGAAACATTCTCCCAGCAATTTAACGTTCCGACGAAGATCTGAGTTCGTATCAGAGCTAGATGTTTGTATCGTCGTATTACCCAAACTTCCTGATTATCTTTGTAACTTGGTTGTAAACCAGGATATGTCTTTGCCTTCAGACCACGCCCCCATATCAGTGGTACTGCAGCAACCTTCTTTTGACTTGAACTGTGTTCACTCACGTGCGTCGCTTCTCGGTGATCACGCTGTCTTGAACACCCGGGGACAAGGTAATTTGGTGAGTAAAGCTATTAAACTTGACTCTATTGATTTGGATAAGTTCTCGGATGTGTTAACCCAGCGTGATTTACCTTGGATTGTTGGTGATATTGACAGTTGTGCTCAGAATGTGAGTACTGTGCTGTATGAGTGTGTCAACACTAGCAGAGTGCGAACCCGCGCTCTCGCCCACAACATTTTATTAGATAGGTGGGAACGTTTGCTTGATTCCAATGATGATGCTCAGATATGGAGAGCAATTGATTGGCGTGGAGGGTTAAATCCCACCACGTCACTTAATGATGACACGCCCACAGATTTTGAATTCAAAGAATATATTAAACACAC
>NC_092235.1:11217590-11250090 GCF_036320965.1 Panulirus ornatus | reverse complement strand
TGTGTGTAGTGTGTGTGTGTGTGTGTTATGTGTGAGTGTGTGTGTGTGTGTGTGTGTGTGTGTGTGTGTGTGTGTGTGTGTGGTGTGTGTGTGTGTGTGTGGTATGACTGGCAGGAGTTAATTTTCTGTTGTGTTGTGTGTGTGTTGTTGTGTGTGTGTTTGGTATTTTTGTGTGTTGTGTGGGTGTTTGTGTTTTTGTATGTGTGTGTATGTGTGTGTTGTTTATTGTGTGTTTGTGTGTGTATGTTGTGTGTTTTTATGTGTTTTATGTGTGTTATGTGTGTATGTTGTGTTTTTGTTGTTGTTGTATGTTTTATTATGTTGGTGTGTGTGTTTATGTTGTATTTTGTTTTTGTGTATGTGTTATGTTGTTGTTGTGTGTTGTATGTTGTTTTTGGGGTTTTTTGTGTGTGTTTGTTGTGGTGTGTGTTTATGTTGTTGTGTTTGTGTGGTATGTATGTGTAGTGTGTTTTTGTTGTTGTTGTTGTTGTTTTGTTGTTGTTGTTGTTTTTGTATGTTGTTGTTGTGTTGATGTATGTTTTGTATTTATGTTGTATGTTGTTGTATGTTGTGTGTATGTATGTGTGTGTGGTGGTGTTTGGTTGTTGTTTTGTGTGTGTTTTTGTTGTTGTATTTTGTGTGTGTTTTTGTGTTCTGCCTCAGCAGCATGAGGAGTAGAGCCTTTTGTGTCTGCCTCAGTAGGAGGAGGAGAGCCTATTGTGTCTGCCTCAGTAGCAGCATGAGGAGAGCCTCTTGTTGTCTGCCTCAGCAGCATCAGGAGGATGAGAGCCTCTTGTGTCTTGCCTCAGCAGGAGGAGAGCTTTTTGTGTCTACATCAGCAGGAGGAGAGCCTCTTGCATCTAACTCAGCAGGAGGAGGAGAAGAGCCTCTTGTGTCTGCCTCAGTAGGAGGATGAGGAGAGCCTATTGTGTCTGCCTCAGTAGGAGGAGGAGAGCCTCTTGTGTCTGCCTCAGCAGGAGGAGGAGAGCCTCTTGTGTCTGCCTCAGCAGCATGAGGAGTAGAGCCTTTTGTGTCTGCCTCAGTAGGAGGAGGAGAGCCTTTTGTGTCTGCCTCAGCAGGAGGAGAGCCTTTTGTGTCTGCCTCAGCAGCATGAGGAGTAGAGCCTTTTGTGTCTGCCTCAGCAGCATGAGGAGTAGAGCCTTTTGTGTCTGCCTCAGCAGGAGGATGAGAGCCTCTTGTGTCTGTCTCAGCAGCAGCAGGATGAGAGCCTCTTGTGTCTGTCTCAGCAGCAGCATGAGGAGTAGAGCCTTTTGTGTCTGCCTCAGCAGCATGAGGAGTAGAGCCTTTTGTGTCTGCCTCAGCAGGAGGATGAGAGCCTCTTGTGTCTGCTCAGCAGGAGGAGAGCCTCTATGTGTCTGCCTCAGCAGCATGAGGAGAGCCTCTTGTGTTCTGCCTCAGCAGCATGAGGAGTAGAGCCTTTTGTGTCTGCCTCAGTAGGAGGAGGAGAGCCTATTGTGTCTGCCTCAGTAGGAGGAGGAGAGCCTCGTGTCTGCCTCAGCAGGAGGATGAGAGCCACTTGTGTCTGCCTCAGTAGGAGGAGGAGAGCCTATTGTGTCTGCCTCAGCAGCATGAGGAGTAGAGCCTTTTGTGTCTGCCTCAGCAGCATGAGGAGTAGAGCCTTTTGTGTCTGCCTCAGTAGGAGGAGGAGAGCCTTTTGTGTCTGCCTCAGTAGCAGCATGAGGAGAGCCTCTTGTGTTCTGCCTCAGCAGCAGTAGGAGAGCCTCTTGTTGTCTGCCTCAGCAGCATGAGGAGTAGAGCCTTTTGTGTCTACATCAGCAGGAGGAGAGCCTCTTGTTGTCTGCCTCAGCAGCATGAGGAGTAGAGCCTTTTGTGTCTGCCTCAGTAGCAGCATGAGGAGAGCCTCTTGTTGTCTGCCTCAGCAGGAAGAGGAGAGCCTCTTGTTGTCTGCCTCAGCAGGAGGATGAGAGCCTCTTGTGTGTGCCTCAGCAGGAGGATGAGAGCCTCTTGTGTTCTGCCTCAGCAGCATGAGGAGTAGAGCCTTTTGTGTCTACATCAGCAGGAGGAGAGCCTTTTGTGTCTGCCTCAGTAGGAGGAGGAGAGCCTTTTGTGTCTGCCTCAGTAGCAGCATGAGGAGAGCCTCTTGTTCTGCCTCAGCAGCATTAAGGGAGAGCCTCTTGTGTCTTGCCTCAGCAGGAGGATGAGAGCCTCTTGTGTTCTGCCTCAGCAGCATGAGGAGTAGAGCCTTTTGTGTCTGCCTCAGCAGCATGAGGAGTAGAGCCTTTTGTGTCTGCCTCAGTAGGAGGAGGAGAGCCTTTTGTGTCTGCCTCAGTAGGAGGAGGAGAGCCTATTGTGTCTGCCTCAGTAGGAGGAGGAGAGCCTTTTGTGTCTGCCTCAGCAGCATGAGGAGTAGAGCCTTTTGTGTCTACATCAGCAGGAGGAGAGCCTATTGTGTCTGCCTCAGTAGGAGGAGGAGAGCCTCTATGTGTCTGCCTCAGCAGCATGAGGAGTAGAGCCTTTTGTGTCTGCCTCAGTAGGAGGAGGAGAGCCTTTTGTGTCTGCCTCAGTAGGAGGAGGAGAGCCTCTTGTGTCTGTCTCAGCAGCAGCATGAGGAGAGCCTCTTGTGTCTGTCTCAGCAGCAGCATGAGGAGTAGAGCCTTTTGTGTCTGCCTCAGCAGCATGAGGAGTAGAGCCTTTTGTGTCTGCCTCAGTAGGAGGAGGAGAGCCTATTGTGTCTGCCTCAGTAGCAGCATGAGGAGAGCCTCTTGTTGTCTGCCTCAGCAGCATGAGGAGTAGAGCCTTTTGTGTCTGCCTCAGTAGCAGCATGAGGAGTAGAGCCTTTTGTGTCTGCCTCAGTAGCAGCATGAGGAGAGCCTATTGTGTCTGCCTCAGTAGGAGGAGGAGAGCCTCTATGTGTCTGCCTCAGCAGCATGAGGAGTAGAGCCTTTTGTGTCTGCCTCAGTAGGAGGAGGAGAGCCTATTGTGTCTGCCTCAGCAGTAGGAGGAGGAGAGCCTATTGTGTCTGCCTCAGTAGCAGCATGAGGAGTAGAGCCTTTTGTGTCTGCCTCAGTAGCAGCATGAGGAGAGCCTCTTGTGTCTGTCTCAGCAGCAGCATGAGGAGTAGAGCCTTTTGTGTCTACATCAGCAGGAGGAGAGCCTATTGTGTCTGCCTCAGCAGTAGGAGGAGGAGAGCCTATTGTGTCTGCCTCAGTAGCAGCATGAGGAGAGCCTCTTGTTGTCTGCCTCAGCAGGAGGATGAGAGCCTCTTGTGTGTGCCTCAGCAGGAGGAGAGCCTCTTGTTCTGCCTCAGCAGCATGAGGAGTAGAGCCTTTTGTGTCTGCCTCAGCAGCATGAGGAGTAGAGCCTTTTGTGTCTGCCTCATTAGCAGCAGGAGGAGAGCCTCTTGTTGTCTGCCTCAGCAGGAGGATGAGAGCCACTTGTGTCTGCCTCAGTAGGAGGAGGAGAGCCTCTAGTGTCTGCTCAGCAGCAGGAGGAGGAGGAGAGGAGAGCCTCTTGCATCTACCTCAGCAGCAGGAGGATGAGAGCCGCTTGTGTCTGTCTCAGCAGCAGCAGGAGAGAGCCTCTTGTGTCTCCCTCACCAGGAGGAGGAGAGCCTCTTGTGTCTGCCTCAGCAGCATCAGGGGGAGAGCCTCTAGTGTCTCCCTCAGCAGGAGGAGAGCCTCTAGTGTCTGCCTCAGCAGGAGGAGAGCCTCTTCTGTCTGCCTCAGCAGCATCAGGAGGAGAGCCTCTTGGTCTGCCTCAGCAGCATGAGGAGTAGAGCCTTTTGTGTCTGCCTCAGCAGCATGAGGAGTAGAGCCTTTTGTGTCTGCCTCAGGAGGAGGAGGAGAGCCTATTGTGTCTGCCTCAGCAGGAGGATGAGAGCCTCTTGTGTTCTGCCTCAGCAGGAGGATGAGAGCCTCTTGTGTTCTGCCTCAGCAGGAGGAGAAGCCTCTTGTGTCTGCCTCAGCAGAAGAGGAGGAGAGCCTTTTGTGTCTGCCTCATTAGCAGCAGGAGGAGAGCCTCTTGTATCTACCTCAGCAGAGGAGGAGAGCCTCTTGCATCTACCTCAGCAACAGCAGGAGGAGGAGAGCCTCATGTGTCTGCCTCAACAGGAGGAGGAGAGCCTTTTGTGTCTGCCTCATTAGCAGCAGGAGGAGAGCCTTTTGTGTCTGCCTCATTAGCAGCAGGAGGAGAGGAGAGCCTCTTGCATCTACCTCAGCAGCAGCAGCAGCCATCATGTCCCCACCCGCCGCCGCCTCCACCACCACATGTAAACACCAACTGAGGAATAACCGTTGATTGTGACTTGAAGTGTCACGTGTGTAGCCATCTTGAAATTCTTACACACAGGCGGGAGAGATCGAGGGGAGGAGCGGGGAAGAGGGAGGGGGGGAAGGTTTTCAGATGACATATCGTACGCCTGGCACAACCGCCTCCCCCCCCCCCGCCAAGAGTATCGTACAACTGGCAGGGAGAGAGAGAGAATGTGGAATGGGGGGGGGGGAGGGGGGGTCGGAGGGGGGAAAAAAGAGTGCTAAAAGTATCGAAATGCCGGGGAACAACCGGTGGGGGGGGGGGGTGGGAGGTTGGGTTATCATACGTCTGGCTGCTGCAGTTGTTGGCTGACCGGTTCCCAATGTTGAATGTTGAATCCAATTAAAGTGATATGGCGGGTGGAGGGGCGACCTAATTTTGAGAAACAGCCAAGACAGGCGAAAACCCCGCTCACAAAAACCACCCTAACAAAACCCCCCAACCCCCCAACCTGGGGTGGCGGGGAGACGAAAACTGCTGCAGTGGTTTGTGGAAGTCGCTGCAATTGCTGCTGTCACTTCTTTCCCTCACCTGTCATCCCTGTCTACCACACCTCGCCCGCCTCCTGTCTCTTGTAGTTAAAGAGGCAGACCTGACAGTGGTCATCAGTGCTGGCCGGCTGCAGTGCTCACAGTGTCGCCACCACAGCAGTGACGGCAACCGCAGTATTAGCAACACCACGTGCATACACAGTACTGCAGTGGTGCCAGAATTATATCACTTCCAGAAGCTTGTTTACAGCATGCCCAAAACAGTCCCCAAAAGAAGTATGCGGATTCCCAACATTTCCCAAAATCAGGGGGCAGTGACATTACTACAGTATTACCACCGCTACAATGCTGGGAACAGTGATACAATTCTATAGTGGTTCCATAAACAGTGACACAGGATGCACGTTGCCAACAGTGACACAGGATGCACGTTGCCAACAGTGACACAGGATGCACGTTGCCAACAGTGACACAGGATGCACGTTGCCAACAGTGACACAGGATGCACGTTGCCAACAGTGACACAGGATGCACGTTGCCAACAGTGACACAGGATGCACGTTGCCAACAGTGACACTGGATGCACGTTGCCAACAGTGACACAGGATGCACGTTGCCAACAGTGACACAGGATGCACTTTTCCCAAACAGTGCCACGGTCATTTAAAATAAAAATTGAGGAACCCAAAATCCTTAACAGTGACAGTGCCGGCCAACTGCAGGTTAGGTTAAAGGTAAAAGCATTTCCAACTTGCCGGGGCCTTAACAGTGACAAAACGTTGGGCCCGGGAGCATTATTTAAATGAAGTTAGGGGCCCAAAGGGGGGAACCGGGCCCGGCATTTCGAGGTTTTCGGTCATCGTTTAAAAAGGTGGGGCAAGTAACGCAAACCTTTCCTCAGGAAAAACGCCAAAAAAGGGGGTCCCATACTGGGGAAAATCAGTAAAGTGGGTCGGTAGAAAAAAGGGGGAAACGAGGGGGGTGGGGTGTGTGTGTGTGTTTTTGGGGTGTGGGGGTGTTGTGTGTTGTTTTTTTAACCCTGAGTGTTAACGTTTTCTATCACTACCCTAAACTCGGTCATCGTTTTCTGTCAAATGGGTGAAAATAGCAAAATTTTCTATCTGCCTCAGCAAACAAAAAGGGGGAGGAGGAGGAGGGGGAAAGGGGAGCCCTTTTTGTGGGCTGCCCCCAGAGCAGGAGGAGAAGAGCCTCTTGCATCTACCTCAGCAGCAGGAGGAGGATGAGAACCTCTTGTGTCTACCTCAGCAGCAGAAGGAGGAAAGCTGCTTGTGTCTGCCTCAGCAGCAGCAGGAGGATGAGAGCCTCTTGTGTCTACCTCAGCAGCAGAAGGAGGAAAGCCGCTTGTGTCTGCCTCAGCAGCAGCAAGAGGAGAGCCTCTTGTGTCTGCTTCAGCAGGAGGAGGAGAAGAACCTCTTGTGTCTGCCTCAGCAGGAGGAGGAGAGCCTCTTGTGTCTACCTCAGCAGCAGGAGGATGAGAGCATTTGTGCCTGCCTCAGCAGCAGCAAGAGGAGAGCTTCTTGTGTGTGCCTCAGCAGGAGGAGGAGGAGAGCCTCTTGTGTGTGCCTGAGCAGCAGCAAGAGGAGAGCCTCTTGTGTCTACCTCAGCAGCAGCAGGAGGAGAGCCTCTTGTGTCTGCCTCAGCAGCATCAGAAGGAGAGCCTCTTGTGTCTGCCTCAGCAGCAGCATTAGGAGAGCCTGTTGTGTTTGCGTCAGCAGGAAGAGGAGGAGAGCCTCTTGTGTCTGCCTCAGTAGCAGGAGAAGGAGAGCCTCTTGCATCTACCTCAGCAGGAGGAGGAGGAGGAGAAGGAGAGCCTTTTGTGTCTGCCTCAGTAGCAGAAGGAGGAGAGCCTCTTGTGTCTGCCTCAGCAGCAGGAGGAGGAGAGCCTCTTTTGTCTGCCTCAGCAGGAAGAGGAGGAGAGCCTCTTGTGTGTCTCAGCAGACGAGAGGATGAGAGCCTCTTGCATCTACCTCAGCAGGAGGAGGAGGAGGCTAAGAGCCTCTTGAGTCTGCCTCAGTAGCAGGAGGAGGAGAGCCTCTTGTGTCTACCTCAGTAGCACGAGGAGGAAAGCCTCTTGCATCTACCTCAGGAGGAGGAGGAGAGCCTCATGTGTCTGCCTAAGCAGGAGGAGGAGAGCCTCTTGCATCTAACTCAGCAGCAGGAGGAGGATAAGAGCCTCTTGTGTCTACCTCAGCAGCAGAGGGAGGAAAGCCGCTTGTGTCTGCCTCAGCAGCAGCAGTAGGATGAGAGCCTCTTGTGTCTGCCCCAATAGCAGAAGGAGTAGAGCCTCTTGTGTCTGCCTCAATAGTAGAAGGAGAAGAGCCTCTTGTGTCTGCCTCAGCAGCAGAAGGAGGAAAGCCGCTTGTGTCTACCTGAGCAGCAGAGGAGGAGAGCCTCTTGTGTCTGCCTCAGCAGCATCAGAAGGAGAGCTTCTTGTGTCTGCCTCAGTAGCAGCATGAGGAGAGCCTACTGTGTCTGCCTCAGCAGGAGGAAGAGGAGAGCCTCTTCTGTCTGCCTCAGTATCAGAAGAGGAGAGCCTCTTGCATCTACCTCAGCAGGAGGAGGAGGAGGAGAGCCTCTTGTGCCTGCCTTAGTAGCAGGAGGAAGAGAGCCTCTTGTGTCTGCCTCAGCAGCAGCAGGAGGAGAGCCTCTTGTGTCTGCCTCAGAAGCAGCATGAGGAGAGCCTCTTGTGTCTGCCTCAGCAGGAAGAGGAGGAGAGCCTCTTCTGTCTGCCTCAGCAGCAGCAGGATGAGAGCCTCTTGCATCTACCTCAGGAGGAGGAGTAGGAGGAAGAGAGCCTCTTGTGTCTGCCTCAGCAGGAGGAAGAGAGCCTCTTTCATCTACCTCAGCAGCATCAGGAGGATGAGAGCCTCTTGTGTCTACCTCAGGAGAAGAAGGAGGATAGACGCTTGTGTCAGCCTCAGCAGCAGCATGAGGATGAGAGCCTATTGTGTCTGCTTCAGTAGCAGGAGGAGAGCCTCTTGTGTCTGCGTCAGCAACAGCAGGAGAAGGAGAGCCTCTTGTATCTGCCTCAGCAACAGCGGGAGGAGAGCCTCTTGTGTCTGCCTCAGCAGCAGTAGGAGGAAAGACTCTTGTGTCTGGCTCAGCAGGACAAGAGCCTCATGTGTCTGCCTCAGCAGCAGGAGAGCCTCTTGTGTCTGCCTCATTAGCAGCAGGAGGAGAGCCTCTTGTGTCTGCGTCAGCAACAGCGGGAGGAGAGCATCTTATGTCTACCTCAGCAGCAGCAAGAGGAGAGCCTCTTGTGTCTGCCTCAGCAGGAGGAGGAGAAGAACCTCTTATGTCTGCCTCTGCAACATCAGGCGGAGAGCCTCTTGTGTCTGCCTCAGCAGGAGGAAGAGAGCCTCTAGTTTCTGCCTCAGCAGCAGCAGGAGGAGAGCATTTTGTGTCTGCCTCAGCAGGAGGAGGAGGAGAGCCTCTTGTGTCTGCCTCAGCAGCAGCAGGAGGAGAGCCTTTTGTGTCTGCCTCAGCAGCAGGAAGAGAGCCTCTTGTGTCTGCCTCAGCAGCATGAGGAGTAGAGCCTTTTGTGTCTGCCTCAGCAGCAGGAGGAGGAGAGCATCTTGTTTCTGCCTCAGCAGGAGGAGGAGGAGAGCCTCTTGTGTCTGTCTCAGCAACAGGAGGAGGAGAGCCTCGTGTGTCTGCCTCAGCAACAGGAGGAGGAGGAAATCCCCTTTTGTCTGCCCCAGCAGGAGGAGGAGAGCCTCTCCTGTTTGCCTCAGCAACAGTAGGAGGAGAGCCTCTTGTGTCTGCGTCAGTAGCAGGAGGAGGAAAGCCTTTTGTGTCTAGCTCAGCATGAGGAAAAGAGCCTCATGTATCTGCCTCAGCAGTAGGAGGAGTAGAGCCTTTTGTGTCTGCTTCATTAGCAGCAGGAGGAGAGCCTCTTGTGTCTGCGTCAGGAACAGCGGGAGGAGAGCATCTTGCGTCTACCTCAGCAGGAGCAGGAGTAGAGCCTCTTGTGTCTGCCTCAGCAGGAGGAGGAGAAGAGCCTCCTGTGTCTGCCTCAGCAACATCAGGGGGAGAGCCTCTGGTGTCTACCTCAGCAGGAGGAGGAGAGCCTCTAGTGTCTGCCTCAACAGCAGCAGGAGGAGAGCCTTTTGTGTCTGCCTCAGGAGGAGAAGGAGGAGGAGGGCCTCTTGTGTCTGCCTCAGCAGCAGCAGAAGGAGAGCTTTTTGTATCTGCCTCAGCAGCATCAGGAGGAGAGCCTCTTGTTTCTGCCTCAGCAGCATGAGGAGTAGAGCCTTTTTTGTCTGCCTCTGCATCATGAGGCATAGAGCCTTTCGTGTCTGCCTCAGCAGCAGGAGGAAGAGAGCCTCTTGTGTCTGCCTCAGCAGGAGGAGTAGGAGAGCCTCTTGTGTCTGCTTCAGAAGGAGAATGAGGAGAGTCTCTTGTGTCTACCTCAGCAGCCGCATGAGCAGAGCCTCTTGTGTCTGCCTCAGCAGCAGCAGGAGGAGAGCCTCTTGTGTCTGCCTCAGCAGGAGGATGAGGAGAGCCTCTTGTGTCTACCTCAGCAGCAGGAGGATGAGAGCCTCTTGTGTCCGCCTCAGCAGCATCAGAAGGAGAGCTTCTTGTGTGTGCCTATTGTGCCTGCCTCAGCAGGAAGAGTAGGAGAGCCTCTTGTATCTGCCTCGGTATCAGGAGGAGGAGAGCCTCTTGCATCTACCTCAGGAGGAGGAGGAGGAGGAGGAGGAGGAGGAGGAGAGCCTCTTGTGTCTGCCTCAGTTGTAGAAGGAGGAGAGCCTCTTGTGTCTGCCTCAGCAGCAGCATGAGGAGAGACTCTTGTGTCTGCCTCAGCAGGAAGAGGAGGAGAGCCTCTTGTGTCTGCCTCAGCGGCAGCAGGAGGAGGGCCTCTTGCATCTACCTCATCAGGAGGAGGAGGAGGAGGAGGAGGAGAGCCTCTCGTGTCTGCCTCAGCAGGAGGAGGAGAGCCTCTTGCATTTACCTCAGCAGCAGGAGGAGGATGAGAGCCTCTTGTGTCTACCTCAGCAGCCGAATGAGGAAAGCCGCTTGTGTCAGCCTCAGCAGCAGCAGGAGGATGAGAGACTCTTGTGTCTGCTTCAGTAGCAGAAGGAGGAGAGCCTCTTGTGTCTGACTCAGCAGCAGAAGGAGGAAAGCCGCTTGTGTCTGCCTCAGTAGCAGGAAGAGGAGAGCCTCTTGTGTCTGCCTCAGCAGCAGGAGGAGGAGAGCCTCTTATGTCTGCCTCAGCAACAGCAGGAGGAGGGAATCCTCTTGTGTCTGCCCCAGCAGAAGGAGGAGGAGAGCCTCTTGTGTCTGCCTCAGCAACAGCGGGAGGATGAGCCTCTTGTGTCCTCCTCAGCAGCAGTAAGAGGAAAGACTCTTGTGTCTGGCTCAGCAGGAGGAGAAGAGCCTCATGTGTCTGGCTCAGCAGGAGGAGAAGAGCCTCTTGTGTCTGCCTCATTAGCAGCAGGAGGAGATCCTCTTGTGTCTGCGTCAGCAACAGCGGGAGGAGAGAATCTTGTGTCTACCTCAGCAGCAGCAAGAGGAGAGCCTCTTGTGTCTGCCTAAGCAGGAGGAGGAGAAGAACCTCTTGTGTCTGCCTCGGCAACATCAGGGGGAGAGCCTCTTGTGTCTGCCTCAGTAGGAAGAAGAGAGCCTCTAGTCTCTGCCTCAGCAGCAGCAGGAGGAGAGCCTTCTGTGTCTGCCTCAGTAGGAGGAGGAGGAGGAGGAGGAGGAGAGCCTCTTGTGTCTGCCTCAGCAGCAGCAGGAGGAGAGCCTTTTGTGTCTACCTCAGCAGCAGGAGGAGGAGAGCCTCTCGTGTCTGCCTCAGCAGCAGGAGGAGGAGAGCCTCTTGTGTCTACCTCAGTAGGAGGAGGAGGAGAGCTTCTTGTGTCTGCCTCAGCAGCAGGAGAAGGAGAGCCTCTTGTATCTGCCTCAGTAGCAGCATGAGGAGAGTGTCTTTTGTCTGCCTCAGCAGGAAGAGGAGGAGAGCCTCTTGTGTCTGCCTCAGCAGCAGCAGGAGGAGAGCCTCTTTTGTCTGCCTCAGCAGGAGGAAGAAAGCCTCTTATGTCTGCCTCAGCAGGAGGAGGAGGAGAGCCTCTTGCATCTACCTCAGCAGGAGGAGGGGGCTAAGAGCCTCTTGAGTCTCCCTCAGCAAGAGGTGGAGAGCCTCTTGCATCTACCTTAGCAGGAGGAGGAGGATGAGAGCCTCTTGTGTCTACCTCAGCGGCAGAAGGAGGGAAGCCGCTTGTGTCTGCCTCAGCAGCAGCAGGAGGATGAGAGCCTCTTTTGTCTGCCTCAGTAGGAGGAGGAGAGCCTCTTGTTTGCCTCAGCAGCAGAAGAAGGAAAGCCGCTTGTCTCTGCCTCAGCAGCAGGAGGGTGAGAGCCTCTTGCGTCTGCCTCAGCAGCAGGAGGAGGAGAGCCTCTTGTGTCTGCCTCAGCAACAGCAGGAGGAGGAAATCCTCTTTTGTCTGCCCCAGCAGGATGAGGAGGAGAGCCTCTTATGTCTGCCTCAGCAACAGCGGGAGGAGAGCCTCTTGTGTCTGCCTCAGGAGCAGGAGGAAGAAAGCCTCTTGTGTCTGGCTCAGCAGGAGGAGAAGAGACTCATGTGTCTGTCGCTGCAGCAGGAGGAGGAGAGCCTCTTGTGTCTGCCTCATTAGCAGCAGGAGGAGAGCCTTTTGTGTCTGCCTCAGCAGTAGGAGGAGAAGAGCCTCTTGTGTCTGCCTCAGCAAAATCAAGGGGAGAGCCTCTCGTGTCTACCTCAGCAGGAGGAGGAGAGCCTCTAGTGTCTATCTCAGCAGCAGCAGGAGGAGAGCTTTTTGTGTCTGCCTCAGGAGGAGGAGGAGGAGGAGAGCCTCTTGTGTCTGCCTTAGCATCAGCGGGAGGAGAGCCTTTTGTGTCTGCCTCAGCAGCAACAGGAGGAGAGCCTCTTGTGTCTCCCTCAGGAGCATGAGGAGTACAGCCTTTTGTGTCTGCCTCAGCAGCAGGAGGACGAATCCTTCTTGTGTCTGTCTCAGCAGCAGCATGATGAGAGCGTTTTTTGTCTCCCTCAGCAGGAAGAGGAGGAGAGCCTCTTGTGTTTGCCTTAGCAGCAGGAGGAGAGCCTCTTGCATCTACCTCAGCAGGAGGAGGCTAAGAGCCTCTTGAGTCTGCCTCAGCAGGAGGAGGAGAGACTCTTGCATCTACCTCAACAGCCGGAGGAGGATGAGAGCCTCCTGTGTCTACCTCAGCAGCAGAATGAGGAAAGCCGCTTGTGTCTGCCTCAGCAGCAGCAGGAGGAGAGCCTTTTGTGTCTGTCTCAGGAGCAGCAGGAGGAGAGCCTCTTGTGTCTTTCTCATGAGCAAGAGGAGAAGAGCCTTTTGTGTCTGCCTCAGCAGCAGGAGGAGGAAAGCCTCTTGTGTCTGCCTCAGTAGCAGGAGGGTGAGAGCCTTTTGTGTCTGCCTCAGGAGGAGGAGGAGGGGAGCCTCTTGTGTCTGCCTTAGCAGCAGCAGGAGGAGAGCCTTTTGTGTCTGCCTCAGCAGCAGCAGGAGGAGAGCCTCTTGTGTCTGCCTCAGCAGCATGAGGAGTAGAGCCTTTTGTGTCTGCCTCCGTAGACTCAGCAGGAGGAGGAGGAGGAGAGCCTCTTGTGTCTGCCTCAGCAGCAGGAGGAGGAGAGCCTTTTGTGTCTGCCTCAGCAGGAGGACGAGGAGAGCCTCTTGTGTCTGCCTCAGCAGCAGCAGAAGGAGAGCCTCTTGTGTCTGCCTCAGCAGGAGGAGGAGGAGAGCCTCTTGTGACTACCTCAGCAGGAAGATGAGGAGAGCCTCTTGTGTCTGCCTCAGCAGTAGGAGGAGAGCCTCTTGTGTCTGCCTCAGTAGCAGCAGGAGGAGAGCCTTTTGTGTTTGCCTCAGCAGCAGCAGGAGGAGAGCCTCTTTTGTCTGCCTTGGCAGAAAGAGGAGGAGAGCCTTTTGTGTCTGCCTCAGCAGCAGCAGGAGGAGAGCCTCTTTTGTCTGCCTCAGCAGGAGGAAGAAAACCTCTTATGTCTGCCTCAGCAGGAGGAGGAGGAGAGCCTCTTGTGTCTACCTCAGCAGCAGCAGGAGGAGAGCCTTTTTTGTCTACCTCATCAGCAGGAGGAGGAGGAGTGTCTCTTGTGTCAGCCTCGGCAGAAAGAGGAGGAGAGCCTTTTTTGTCTGCCTCATCAGCAGGAGGAGGAGGAGAGCCTAATATGTCAGGTTCAGTAGGAGGAGGAGAGCCTCTAGTGTGTGCCTCAGCAGCAGGAGGAGGAGAGCCATTTGTGTCTGCCTCAGTATCAGCAGGAGAGCCTCTTGTGTCTGCCTCACCAGGGGGAGGAGGAGAGCCTTTTGTGTCTGCCTCAGCAGCAGCAGGAGGAGAGTCTCTTCTGTCTGCCTCAGCAGGAGGAGGAGATTCTCTTGTGTGTGCCTCAGCAGGAGGAGGAGAAGAGCCTCTTGTGTCTGCCTCAGCAGCAGGAGGAGAAGAGCCTCTTGTGTCTGCCTCAGCAGCAGGAGGAGAAGAGCCTCTTGTGTCTGCCTCAGCAGCAGGAAGAGAGCCTCTTGTGTCTGCCTCAGCAGCATGAGGAGGAGAGCCTCTTGTGTCTGCCTCAGCAGGAGGAGGAGGAGAGCCTCTTGTGTCCACCTCAGCAGCAGCAGGAGGAGAGCCTCTTGTGTCTGCCTTAGCAGAAGAGGAGCAGAGCCTCTTGTGTCTTCCTCAGCAGCAGGAGGAGGAGAGCCTCTTGTGTCTGCCTCAGCAGAAGGTGGAGAGGATCCTTTTGTGTCTGCCTCAGCAGGAGGAGGAGGAGAGCCTGTCGTGTCTTTCTCAGCAGCAGGAGGAGAAGATCCTTTTGTGTCTGACTCAGCAAGAGGAGGAGGAGAGCCTCTTGTGCCTGCCTCAGCAGCAGAAGGAAGAGAGGCTTTTGTGTCTGACTCAGCAGGAGGAGGAGGAGAGCCTCTTGTGTCTGCCTCAGCAGCAGGAGGAGAAGATCCTCTTGTGTCTGACTCAGCAGCAGGGGGAGAAGAGCCCCTTGTGTCTGCCTCAGCAGGAGGAGGAGAGTCTCTTGGGGTCTGCTTTAGCAGGAGGAGAGGATCCTCTTGTGTCTGCCTCAGCAGGAGGAGGAGAGCCGCTTGTGTCTGCCTCAGCAGCAGCAGGAGTAGAGCCTCTCTTTTCTTTTTCAATAGCAGCAGGAGGAGAGCCTCTTGGGTCTGCCTCAGCAGCAGGGGGAGGAGAGCTTCTTGTGTCTGCCTCAGCAGCAGGAGGAGGAGAGCCTCTTGTGTTTGCTTCAGCAGCAGGAGGAGAAGAGCCTCTTGTGTCTGCCTCAGCAGGAGAAGGAGGGGAGCCTCTTGTGTCTGCCTCAGCAGCAGGAGAAGGAGGAGAGCCTCTTGTGTCTGACTCAGCAGCAGGAGGAGAAGAGCCTCTTGTGTCTGTCTCAGCAGGAGGAGAAGAGCCTCTTGTGTCTGCCTCAGCAGCAGGAGAGGGAGAGCCTCTTGTGTCTGCCTCAGCAGCAGGAGAAGGAGAGCCTCTTGTGTCTGCCTCAGCAGCAGGAGGAGAAGAGCCTCTTGTGTCTGTCTCAGCAGGAGATGGAGAGCGTCTTGTGTCTGCCTCAGGAGCAGCAGGAGGAGAGCCTCTTGTGTCTTTCTCATGAGCAAGAGGAGAAGAGCCTTTTGTATCTGCCTCAGCAGGAGGAGGAGAGCCTCTTGTGTCTGCCTCCGCAGTAGGAGAGCCTCTTAAGTCTGGCTCAGCAGCAGGAGGAGAGCCTTTTTTGTCTACCTCATCAGCAGGAGCAGGAGGAGATCCTATTATATCAGCCTCAGCAAAAGGCGGAGGAGAGCATTTTGTTGTCTGCCTCAGCAGCAGCAGGAGGAGAGCCTCTTGTGTCTGCCTCAGCATCAGGAGGAGGAGAGCCTCCTGTGTCTGTCCCAGCAGGAGGAGGAGGAGAGCCTCTTGTGTCTGCCTCAGCAGCAGGAGGAGGAGAGCCTATTATGGCAGCCTCAGCAGGAGGCGAAGGAGAGCATTTTGTTGTCTGCCTCAGCAGCAGCAGGAGGAGAGCCTCTTGTGTCTGCCTCAGCAGGAGGAGGAGGAGAGTCTCTGTGTCTGCCTCCGCAGGAGGAGAACCTCTTTTGTCTGCCTCAGCAGCAGGAGGAGAGCCTTTTTTTTTCTACCTCATTAGCAGGAGCAGGAGGAGAGCCTATTATGTCAGCCTCAGCAAAAGGCGGAGGAGAGCATTTCGTTGTCTGCCTCAGCAGCAGCAGGAGGAGAGCCTCTTGTGTCTGCCTCACCATCAGGAGGAGAAGAGCCTACTGTGTCTGTCCCAGCAGGAGGAGAAGGAGAGCCTCTTGTGTCTGCCTCAGCAGCAGGAGGAGGAGAGCCTCTTGTGTCTGTCTCAGCAGTATCAAGAGGAAAGCCTGCTTCAGCAGCAGCAGAAGGAAAGCCTTTTTTCTCTGTCTCAGCAGCAAAAGGAAAGCCTCTTGTGTCTGCCTCAGCAGCAGAAGGAGGAGAGCCTTTTTTTCTGCCTCAGCAGCAGAAGGAGGAGCGCCTCTTGTGTCTGCCTCAGCATCAGAAGGAGCAGAGCCTCTTGTGTCTGCCTCAACAGCAGAAGGAGGAGAGCGTTTTGTGTCTGCCTCAGCAGCAGCAGCAGGAGAGCCTCTTGTGTCTCCCTCAGCAGCAGAAGGAGGAGAGCCTTTTGTGTCTGCCTCAGCAGCAGAAGGAGGAGAGCCTTTTGTGTCTGTCTCAACAGCAGAAGGAGGAGAGTCTTTTGTGTCTGCCTCAGCAGCAGCAAGAGGAGAGCCTCTTGCGTCTGCCTCAGCAGCAGAAGGAGAGTCTCTTGTGTCTGCCTCAGCAGTAGGAGGAGGAGAGCCTTTTGTGTCTGCCTCGGCAGCAGAAGGAGGAGAGCCTCTTGTGTCTTCCTATCCAGATAGACAAATGTTGTCTGTCACTACTTACATAGGAGGTTCCTCACTGTCACTACATGGACAGTAGATGGTTATCTATCAGTAAACATACAGTAGATGGTTATCTATCAGTACACGTACAGTAGATGGTTATCTATCACTACATGTACAGTAGATGGTTATCTATCACTACATGTACAGTAGATGGTTATCTATCAGTACATGTACAGTAGATGGTTATCTATCACTACATGTACAGTAGATGGTTATCTATCAGTACATGTACAGTAGATGGTTATCTATCACTACATGTACAGTAGATGGTTATCTATCACTACATGTACAGTAGATGGTTATCTATCAGTACACGTACAGTAGATGATTATCTGTCACTACACGTACAGTAGATGGTTATCTATCACTACACATACGGTAGATGGTTATCTGTCACTACACGTACAGTAGATGGTTATCTGTCACTACACGTACAGTAGATGGTTATATATCACTACACAACAGTAGATGGTTATCTATCACTACACGTGCAGTAGATGGTTATCTATCACTACACAACAGTAGATGATTATATATATCACTACACGTACAGTAGATGGTTATCTATCACTACATGTACAGTAGATGGTTATCTATCACTACACGTACAGTAGATGGTTATCTGTCACTACACGTACAGTAGATGGTTATCTATCACTACACAACAGTAGATGGTTATATATCACTACACGTGCAGTAGATGGTTATCTATCACTACACAACAGTAGATGATTATATATATCACTACACGTACAGTAGATGGTTATCTATCACTACACATACGGTAGATGGTTATCTGTCACTACACGTACAGTAGATGGTTATCTGTCACTACACGTACAGTAGATGGTTATCTATCACTACACAAGAGTAGATGGTTATATATCACTACACGTGCAGTAGATGGTTATCTATCAGTAAACGTACAGTAGATGGTTATCTATCAGTACACGTACAGTAGATGGTTATCTATCACTACATGTACAGTAGATGGTTATCTATCACTACACATACGGTAGATGGTTATCTGTCACTACACGTACAGTAGATGGTAATCTATCACTACACAACAGTAGATGGTTATATATCACTACACGTGCAGTAGATGGTTATCTATCACTACACACAGTAGATGTTATTATATCACTACACGTCAGTAGATGGTTATCTATCACTACACAACAGTAGATGATTATATATACTACACGTGCAGTAGATGGTTATCTATCACTACACAACAGTAGATGATTATATATCACTACACGTGCAGTAGATGGTTATCTATCACTACACGTACAGTGGATGGTTATCTGTCACTACACGTACAGTAGATGGTTATCTATCACTACACAAGAGTAGATGGTTATATATAACTACACGTGCAGTAGATGGTTATCTATCATAACGTACAGTAGATGGTTATCTATCAGTAAACGTACAGTAGATGGTTATCTATCACTACACGTACAGTAGATGGTTATCTATCACTACACGTACAGTAGATGGTTATCTATCACTACACGTACAGTGGATGGTTATCTGTCACTACACGTACAGTAGATGGTTATCTATCACTACACGTACAGTAGATGGTTATCTATCACAACACGGACAGTAGATGGTTATCTGTCACTACACGTAAAGTAGATGGTTATCTATCACTACATGTACAGTAGATGGTTATATATCGCTACACGTACAGTAGATGGTTATTTGTCACTTCAAGTACAGTAGATGGTTATCTAATACTACACGCACAGTAAATGATTATCTATCACTACACGTACAGTAGATGGTTATCTATCACTACACGTACAATATGTGGTTATCTGTCACAACACGTACAGTAGATGGCTATATATCACTACACGTACAGTAGATGGTTATCTATCACTACACGTACTATATGTGGTTATCTGTCACAACACGTACAGTAGATGGCTATATATCACTACACGTACAGTAGATGGTTATCTATCACTACACGTACAGTATGTGGTTATCTGTCACTACACGTACAGTAGATGGCTATATATCACTACGCATACAGTAGATGTTTACATATCACTACACGTACAGGAGATGGTTATCTATCACTACACGTACATCATATAGTTATCTATCACTACACGTACATTAGATGGTTATGTATCACTACACATACAGTAGATGGTTATCTATCACTACACAACAGTAGATGATTATATATCACTACACGTGCAGTAGATGGTTATCTATCACTACACAACAGTAGATGGTTATATATAACTACACGTACAGTAGATGGTTATATATCACTACACGTACAGTAGATGGTTATATATCACTACACGTACAGTAGGTGGTTATATATGACTACACGTACAGTAGATGGTTATCTATCACTAAACGTACAGTAGATGATTATCTATCACTTCACGTACAGTATATGGTTATCTATCACTACACGTACCGTAGATGGTTATCTATCAATACACATACAGTAGATGGTTATCTATCACTACATGTACAGTAGATGGTTATATATCACTACACGGACAGTAGAAGGTTATCTATCACAACACGTACAGTAGATGGTTATCTATCACTATACGTACAGTGAATGGTTATCTATCACTACACGTACAGTAGATGGTTATCTATCACTACGCGTACAGTAGATGGTTATTTATGACTACACGGACAGTAGATGGTTATCTATCAATACACTTACAGTAGATGGTTATCTGTCACTACACGTACAGTAGAGGGTAATATATCACTACACGTACAATAGATGGTTATCTATCACTACACGTACAGTAGATGGTTATCTCCCACCACTTGTACAGTAGATGGTTATCTATCACTACACGTACAATAGATGGTTATATGTCACTACATGGACAGTAGATGGTTATTTGTCAGTACACATACAGTAGATGGTTATCTGTCAATACACGTACGGTAAATGTTTATCTATGTATAATCGTACAGTAGATGGTTATCTTTCACTACACGTACAGTAGATGGTTATCTATCACTACAAGTACAGTAGATGGTTATCTATCACTACAAGTACAGTAGATCGTTATCTATCACTACACGTACACTAGATGGGTATATATCACTACACGAACAGTAGATGGTTATCTATCACTACACGTACATGAGATGGTTATCTATCACTACACGTACAGTAGATGGTTATCAATTACTACACGTACAATAGATGGCTATGTATCGCTACACGTACAGTAGATGTTTAACTATCACTACACATACAGTAGATGGTTATATATAACTACACGGACAGTAGATGGTTATATACAACTACACGGACAGTAGATGGTTATCTATCACTACATGTACAGTAGATGTTTATCCATCACTACACGTACAGTAAATGTTTGTCTATCACTAAATGTACAGTAGATGGTTATCTATCACTACACGTACAGTATATGGTTATCTTTCACTACACGTACAGTAGATGGTTATATATATCACTAGAAGTACAGTAGATAGGAATATATCACTACACATACAGTAGATGTTTATATATCACTACACGTACATGAGATGGTTATCTATCACTACACGTACAGTAGATGGTTATCTATCACTACACGTACAGTAGATGGTTATCTATCACTACACGTACAGTAGAGTGTAATATATCACTACACGTGCAGTGGGTGGTTATATATCACTACACGCACAGTAGATGGTTATCTATCACTAAACGTACAGTAGATGGTTATCTATCTCTACATGGACAGTAGCGAGTTATCTGTCACTATACGTAAAATCGTTGGTTATATATCACTACACGTACAGTAGATGGTTATATATCACTACACGCACAGTATATTTTAATGTATCACTACATGTACATTAGATGGTTATCTATCACTACACGGACAGTAGATGGTCATATATCGCTACACATAAAGTAGATGATTATCTATCACTACACGGACAGTAGATGGTCATATATCGCTACACGTAAAATAGATGGTTATCTATCACTACACGTACAGTAGATGGTCATATATCACTACACGTCCAGTACATGGTTATCTGTCACTACACATACAGTAGATGCTTATCTAGCACTACACGTACAGTAGATGGTTCTGTATCACAACACGTCCAGTAGATAGTGACATATCACTACTGGTGGTTGGGAATACCTGGTTTAAAAAAAGAGATATACATAAGTATACGCATGTAAGTAGGTGAGATGGACTAGAGAGCTTTATTGGATTACGTGTTAATTGATAGGCGCGCGAAAGAGAGACTTTTGGATGTTAATGTGCTGAGAGGTGCAACTGGATGATTGTCTGATCCTTATCTTGTGGAGGCGAAAGTGAAGATTTGTAGAGGTTTTCATAAAAGAAGAGAGAATGTTAGGGTGAAGAGAGTGGTGAGAGTAAGTGAGCTTGGGAAGGAGACTTGTGTGAGAAAGTACCAGGAGAGACTGAGTATAGAATGGAATAAGGTAAGAACAAAGGAGGTATGGGGAGTGGGGGAGGAATGGGATGTATCTAGGGAAACAGTGATGGCTTGTGCAAAAGATACTTGTGGCATTATTAGTGAAAGAGAAGACAGGCATTTGGACGATTCTTGCAGGGAAATAAAGCAAATAACTGGGAGATGTAAAAAAGAAAGAGGCAGGAGGTCAAGAGAAAGGTGCAAGAGGTGAAAAAGAGGGCAAATGAGAGTTGGGGTGAGAGAATATCATTAAATGTTTGGGGAGGATAAAAAGATATTTTGGAAGGAGGTAACTAGAGTGCGTAAGACAAGGGAAAAAATGGGAACATCAGTGAAAGGGGCTAATGGGGAGGTGATAACAAGTAGTGGTGACGTGAGAAGGAGATGGAGTGAGTATTTTGAAGTTTTGTTGAATGTGTTTGATGATAGAGTGTCAGATATAGGGTGTTTTGGTCGAGGTGGTGTGCAAAGTGAGAGGGTGTGGGAGAATGATTTGGTAAACAGAGAAGAGGTAGTAAAAACTTTGCGGAAGATGAAAGCCGGCAAGGCAGCGGGTTTGGATGGTATTCCAGTGGAATTTGTTAAAAAAGGGGGTGACTGTATTGTTAACTGGTTGGTAAGATTATTTAATGTATGTATGATTCAAGGTGAGGTGCCTGAGGACTGACGGAATGCTTGCATAGTGCCATTGTACAAAGGCAAAGGCGATAAAAGTGAGTGCTCAAATTACAAAGGTTTAAGTTTACTGAGTATTCCTGGGAAATTATATGGGAGGGTATTGACTGAGAGGGTTAAGGCATGTACAACATCAGCATCAGATTTTGGAAGAGCAGTGTGGTTTCAGAAGTGGCAGAGGATGTGTGGATCAGGTGTTTGCTTTGAAGAATGTATGTGAGAAATACTTAGAAAAGCACATGGATCTGTATGTAGCATTTATGGATCTGGAGAAGGTATATGATACAGTTGATGGAGATGCTCTGTGGAAGGTATTAAGAATATATGGTGTGGGAGGCAAGTTGTTAGAAGCAGTGAAAAGTTTTCATCGAGGATGTAAGGCATGTGTACGTGTAGGAAGAGAGGAAAGTGAATGGTTCTCAGTGAATGTTCGTTTCAGGCAGGGGTGCGTGATGTCTCAATGGTTGTTTGATTTGTTTATGGATGGGGTTGTTAAGGAGGTGAATGCAAGAGTTTTGGAAAGAGGGGCAAGTATGCAGTCTGTTGTGGATGAGAGAGCTTGGGAAGTGAGTCAGTTATTGTTCGCTTATGATACAGCGCTGATGGCTGATTTGGGTGAGAAACTGCAGAAGCTGGTGACTGAGTTTGATAAAGAGTGTGAAAGAAGAAAGCTGAGAGTAAATGTGAATAACGGTAAGGTTATTAGGTACAGTAGAGTTGAGAGACAAGTCAATTGGGAGGTAAGTTTGAATGGAGAAAAACTGGAGGAAGTAAAGTGTTTTAGATATCTGGGAGTGGATCTGGCAGCGGATGGAACCATGGAAGCGGAAGTGGATCATAGGGTGGGGGAGGGGGCGAAAATCCTGGGAGCCTTGAAGAATGTGTGGAAGTCGAGAACATTATCTCGAAAAGCAAAAATGGGTATGTTTGAAGGAATAGTGGTTCCAACAATGTTGTATGGTTGCGAGGCGTGGGCTATGGATAGAGTTGTGCGCAGGAGGATGGATGTGCTGGAAATGAGATGTTTGAGGACAATGTGTGGTGTGAGGTGGTTTGATCGAGTAAGTAACGTAAGGGTAAGAGAGATGTGTGGAAATAAAAAGAGCGTGGTTGAGAGAGCAGAAGAGGGTGTTTTGAAATGGTTTGGGCACAGGGAGAGAATGAGTGAGGAAAGATTGACCAAGAGGATATATGTGTCGGAGGTGGAGGGAACGAGGAGAAGAGGGAGACCAAATTGGAGGTGGAAAGATAGAGTGAAAAAGATTTTGTGTGATCGGGGCCTGAACATGCAGGAGGGTGAAAGGAGGGCAAGGAATAGAGTGAATTGGAGCGATGTGGTATACCGGGGTTGACGTGCTGTCAGTGGATTGAATCAAGGCATGTGAAGCGTCTGGGGTAAACCATGGAAAGCTGTGTAGGTATGTAAATTTGCGTGTGTGGACGTATGTATATACATGTGTATGGGGGTGGGTTGGGCCATTTCTTTCGTCTTTTTCCTTGCGCTACCTCGCAAACGCGTGGTAGAAAAAAAAAAAAAATATATATATATATATATATATATATATATATATATATATATATATATATATATATATATATATATATATATATTCCTATGAGTCCACGGGGAAAATGAAACACGAAAAATTCCCAAGTGCACTTTCGTGTAATAATCAGCATCATCAGGGGAGACACAAGAGAGAAATATAACAGTCAGTTGATATTCATCGAAGAGACTAAGCTAGGACGCCATTTGGTAAACATGTTTACCAAATATATATATATATATATATATATATATATATATATATATATATATATATATATATATATATATATATATATATATATATATATATATATATAGAACCTTCAGACACAATTGAAAACGTGAAGGAAAATAGTGAAATTGGAAAAAAATGTAGCTTAGACATTGAAGCTTATTGATACAGTGGTTAAATTGATGAGAACTGCTATTGACGTTTGTGTAAATAGATTATACATTTCCTTTTTTCCATAGCCAGAGGTTGAACCATTCATTTCAAGCTAGAAGTTTCAGTTTTCTAAATTATTTCTTACATTTTTCATATGTATATATATGTATGTGTGTGTGTGTGTATATGTGCGTGTGTGTGTGTGTGTGTGTGTGTGTGTGTGTATATGTGTATGTATATGTATATTATCGCTGGGGATAGGGGTGAAAGAATACTTCCCACGTATTCCTCGCGTGTCGTAGAAAGCGACTAGAGGGGACGGGAGCGGGGGGCCAGAAATCCTCCCCTCCTTGTATTAACTTTCTAAAATGGGAAACAGAAGAAGGAGTCACGCGGGGAGTGCTCATCCTCCTCGAAGGCTCAGAGTGGGGTGCCTAAATGTGTGTGGATGTAACCAAGATGTGAAAAAAGGAGATATAGGTAGTATGTTTGAGGAAAGGAACCTGGATGTTTTGGCTCTGAGTGAAACGAAGCTCAAGGGTAAAGGGGAAGAGTGGTTTGGGAATGTCTGGGGAGTAAAGTCAGGGGTTAGTGAGAGGACAAGAGCAAGGGAAGGAGTAGCAATACTCCTGAAACAGGAGTTGTGGGAGTATGTGATAGAGTGTAAGAAAGTAAATTCTCGATTAATATGGGTAAAACTGAAAGTTGATGGAGAGAGGTGGGTGATTATTGGTGCATATGCACCTGGGCATGAGAAGAAAGATCAAGAGAGGCAAGTGTTTTGGGAGCAGCTGAATGAGTGTGTTAGTGGTTTTGATGCACGAGACCGGGTTATAGTGATGGGTGATTTGAATGCAAAGGTGAGTAATGTGGCAGTTGAGGGAATAATTGGTATACATGGGGTGTTCAGTGTTGTAAATGGAAATGGTGAAGAGCTTGTAGATTTATGTGCTGAAAAAGGACTGATGATTGGGAATACCTGGTTTAAAAAGCGAGATATACATAAGTATACTTATGTAAGTAGGAGAGATGGCCAGAGAGCGTTATTGGATTACGTGTTAATTGACAGGCGTGCGAAAGAGAGACTTTTGGATGTTAATGTGCTGAGAGGTGCAACTGGAGGGATGTCTGATCATTTTCTTGTGGAGGCTAAGGTGAAGATCTGTATGGGTTTTCAGAAAAGAAGAGTGAATGTTGGGGTGAAGAGGGTGGTGAGAGTAAGTGAGCTTGAGAAGGAGACCTGTGTGAGGAAGTACCAGGAGAGACTGAGTACAGAATGGAAAAAGGTGAGAACAATGGAAGCAAGGGGAGTGGGGGAGGAATGGGATGTATTTAGGGAATCAGTGATGGATTGCGCAAAAGATGCTTGTGGCATGAGAAGAGTGGGAGCTGGGTTGATTAGAAAGGGTAGTGAGTGGTGGGATGAAGAAGAAAGAGTATTAGTGAAAGAGAAGAGAGACGCATTTGGACGATTTTTGCAGGGAAAAAATGCAATTGAGTGGGAGATGTATAAAAGAAAGAGACAGGAGGTCAAGAGAAAGGTGCAAGAGGTGAAAAAAAGGGCAAATGAGAGTTGGGGTGAGAGAGTATCATTAAATTTTAGGGAGAATAAAAAGATGTTCTGGAAGGAGGTAAATAAAGTGCGTAAGACAAGGGAGCAAATGGGAACTTCAGTGAAGGGCGCAAATGGGGAGGTGATAACAAGTAGTGGTGATGTGAGAAGGAGATGGAGTGAGTATTTTGAAGGTTTGTTGAATGTGTTTGATGATAGAGTGGCAGATATAGGGTGTTTTGGTCGAGGTGGTGTGCAAAGTGAGAGGGTTAGGGAAAATGATTTGGTAAACAGAGAAGAGGTAGTAAAAGCTTTACGGAAGATGAAAGCCGGCAAGGCAGCAGGTTTGGATGGTATTGCAGTGGAATTTATTAAAAAAGGGGGTGACTGTATTGTTGACTGGTTGGTAAGGTTATTTAATGTATGTATGACTCATGGTGAGGTGCCTGAGGATTAGCGGAATGCGTGCATAGTGCCATTGTACAAAGGCAAAGGGGATAAGAGTGAATGCTCAAATTACAGAGGTATAAGTTTGTTGAGTATTCCTGGTAAATTATATGGGAGGGTATTGATTGAGAGGGTGAAGGCATGTACAGAGTATCAGATTGGGGAAGAGCAGTGTGGTTTCAGAAGTGGTAGAGGATGTGTGGATCAGGTGTTTGCTTTGAAGAATGTATGTGAGAAATACTTAGAAAAGCAAATGGATTTGTATGTAGCATTTATGGATCTGGAGAAGGCATATGATAGAGTTGATAGAGATGCTCTGTGGGGGAGGGGGCAAAAATTCAGGGAGCCTTGAGGAATGTGTGGAAGTCGAGAACATTATCTCGGAAAGCAAAAATGGGTATGTTTGAAGGAATAGTGGTTCCAACAATGTTGTATGGTTGCGAGGCGTGGGCTATGGATAGAGTTGTGCGCAGGAGGATAGATGTGCTGGAAATGAGATGTTTGAGGACAATGTGAAGCGTCTGGAGTAAACCATGGAAAGCAGTGTAGGTATGTATATTTGCGTGTGTGGACGTATGTATATACATGTGTATGGGGGTGGGTTGGGCCATTTCTTTCGTCTGCTTCCTTGCGCTACCTTGCAAACGCAGGAGACAGCGACGAAGCAAAAAAAAAAAAAAATATATATATATATGTATGTATATATATATATATATATACTTTAAGATATATAGGTATGTGTATGTGCGTGTGTGGACATGTATGTATATACATGTGTATGTGGGTGGGTTAGGCCATTCTTTCGTCTGTTTCCTTGCGCTATCTCGCAAACGCGGGAGACAGCGACAAAGTTTTATAAATAAATACATCTATCTATCTATCTCTCTATCTATCTATCTATCTATGTATATATATATATATATATATATATATATATATATATATATATATATATATATATATATATATATATATATATATATATTTATATATATATATATATATATATATATATATATATATATATATATATATATATATATATATATATATATATATATATATATATATATATATATTTATATATATATATATATATATATATATATATATATATATATATATATATATATATAAATATATATATATATATATAAATATATATTTTTTTTTTTTTTTTTTTTTTATACTTTGTCGCTGTCTCCCGCGTTTGCGAGGTAGCACAAGGAAACAGACGAAAGAAATGGCCCAACCCCCCCCATACACATGTATATACATACGTCCACACACGCAAATATACATACCTACACAGCTTTCCATGGTTTACCCCAGACGCTTCACATGCCTTGATTCAATCCACTGACAGCACGTCAACCCCGGTATACCACATCGCTCCAATTCACTCTATTCCTTGCCCTCCTTTCACCCTCCTGCATGTTCAGGCCCCGATCACACAAAATCTTTTTCACTCCATCTTTCCACCTCCAATTTGGTCTCCCTCTTCTCCTCGTTCCCTCCACCTCCGACACATATATCCTCTTGGTCAATCTTTCCTCACTCATTCTCTCCATGTGCCCAAACCACTTCAAAACACCCTCTTCTGCTCTCTCAACCACGCTCTTTTTATTTCCACACATCTCTCTTACCCTTACGTTACTCACTCGATCAAACCACCTCACACCACACATTGTCCTCAAACATCTCATTTCCAGCACATCCATCCTCCTGCGCACAACTCTATCCATAGCCCACGCCTCGCAACCATACAACATTGTTGGAGCCACTATTCCTTCAAACATACCCATTTTTGCTTTCCGAGATAATGTTCTCGACTTCCACACATTCTTCAAGGCCCCCAGAATTTTCGCCCCCTCCCCTACCCTATGATCCACTTCCGCTTCCATGGTTCCATCCGCTGCCAGATCCACTCCCAGATATCTAAAACACTTCACTTCCTCCAGTTTTTCTCCATTCAAACTCACCTCCCAATTGACTTGACCCTCAACCCTACTGTACCTAATAACCTTGCTCTTATTCACATTTACTCTTAACTTTCTTCTTCCACACACTTTACCAAACTCAGTCACCAGCTTCTGCAGTTTCTCACATGAATCAGCCACCAGCGCTGTATCATCAGCGAACAACAACTGACTCACTTCCCAAGCTCTCTCATCCCCAACAGACTTCATACTTGCCCCTCTTTCCAAAACTCTTGCATTTACCTCCCTAACAACCCCATCCATAAACAAATTAAACAACCATGGAGACATCACACACCCCTGCCGCAAACCTACATTCACTGAGAACCAATCACTTTCCTCTCTTCCTACACGTACACATGCCTTAGATCCTCGATAAAAACTTTTCACTGCTTCTAACAACTTTCCTCCCACACCATATATTCTTAATACCTTCCACAGAGCATCTCTATCAACTCTATCATATGCCTTCTCCAGATCCATAAATGCTACATACAAATCCATTTGCTTTTCTAAGTATTTCTCACATACATTTTTCAAAGCAAACACCTGATCCACACATCCTCTACCACTTCTGAAACCACACTGCTCTTCCCCAATCTGATGCTCTGTACATGCCTTCACCCTCTCAATCAATACCCTTCCATATAATTTACCCGGAATATTCAACAAACTTATACCTCTGTAATTTGAGCACTCACTTTTATCCCCTTTGCCTTTGTACAATGGCACTATGCAAGCATTCCGCCAATCCTCAGGCACCTCACCATGAGTCATACGTACATTAAATAACCTTACCAACCAGTCAACAATACACTCACCCCCTTTTTTAATAAATTTCACTGCAATACTATCGAAACCCGCTGCCTTGCCGGCTTTCATCTTCCGCAAAACTTTTACTACCTCTTCTCTGTTTACCAAATCATTTTCCCTAACCCTCTCACTTTGCACTCCACCTCGACCAAAACACCCTATATCTGCCACTCTATCATCAAACACATTCAACAAACCTTCAAAATACTCACTCCATCTCCTTCTCGCATCACCACTACTTGTTATCACCTCCCCTTTAGCCCCTTCACTGAAGTTCCCATTTATTCCCCTGTCTTACGCACTTTATTTACCTCCTTCCAAAACATCGTTTTATTCTCCCGAAAACTTAATGATACTCTCTCACTCCAACTCTCATTTGCCCTCCTTTTCACCTCTTGCACCTTTCTCTTGACCTCCTGCCTCTTTCTTTTATACATTTCCCAGTCATTTGCATTATTTCCCTGCAAAAATCGTCAAAATGCCTCCCTCTTCTCTTTCACTAATGATCTTATTTCTTCATCCCACCACTCACTGTCCTTTCTAATCTGCCCACCTCCAACTCTTGTCATGCCACAAGCATCTTTTGCGCAAGCCATCACTGCTTCCCTGAATACATCCTATTCCTCCCCCACTCCCCTTACTTCCTTTGTTCTCACCTTTTTCCTTTCTGTACTCAATCTCTCCTGGTACTTTCTCACACAAGTCTCCTTCCCAAGCTCACTTACTCTCACCACTCTCTTCACCCCAATATGCTCTCTTCTTTTCTGAAAACCTCTACAAATCCTCACCTTTGCCTCCACAAGATAATGATCAGACATCCCTCCAGTTGCACCTCTCAGCACATTAACATCCAAAAGTCTCTCTTTCGCGCGCCTATCACTTAACACGTAATCCAATAATTCTCTCTGGCCATCTCTCCTACTTACATACGTATACTTATGTATATCTCTTTTTAAACCAGTTATTCCCAATCACCAGTCCTTTTTCAGCACATAAATCCACAAGCTTTTCACCATTTCCATTTACAACACTGAACACCCCATGTATACCAATTATTCCCTGAACTGCCACATTACTCACCTTTGCCTTCAAATCACCCATCACTATAACCCGGTCTCGTGCATCAAAAGAATTAACACACTTATTCAGCTGCTCCCAAAACACTTGCCTCTCATGATCTTTGTTTTCATGCCCTGGTGCATATGCACCAATAATCACCCATCTCTCTCCATCAACTTTCAGTTTTACCCATATCAATCTAGAGTTTACTTTCTTACACTCTATCACACACTCCCACCACTCCTGTTTCAGGAGTAGTGCTACTCCTTCCCTTGCTCTTGTCCTCTCACTAACCCCTGACTTTACTCCCAAGACATTCCCAAACCACTCTTCCCCTTTACCCTTGAGCTTCGTTTCACTCAGAGCCAAAACATCCAGGTTCCTTTCCTCAAACATACTACCTATCTCTCCTTTTTTCTCATCTTAGTTACACCTACACACATTTAGACACCCCAAACTGAGCCTTTGAGGAGGATGAGCACTCCCCGCGTGACTCCTTCTTCTGTTTCCCCTTTTAGAAAGTTAAAATACAAGGAGGGGAGGGTTTCTAGCCCCCCGCTCCCGTCCCCTTTAGTCGCCTTCTGCGACACGTGAGGAATGCGTGGGAAGTATTCTTTCTCCCCTATATATATATATATATATATATATATATATATATATATATATATATATATATATATATATATATATATATATATATATATATGTATATATATATTTATATATATATATATATATATATATATATATATATATATATATATATATATATATATATATATATAGTGTGAGAGGCAAGTTCTTAGAAGCAGTGATAAGTTTTTATCGATGATGTAAGGCATGTGTACGTGTAGGAAGAGAGGAAAGTGATTGGTTCTCAGTGAATGTAGGTTTGCGGCAGGGTTGTGTGATGTCGCCATGGTTGTTTAATTTGTTCATGGATGGGGTTGTTAGGGAGGTGAATGCAAGAGTTTTGGAAAGAGGGGCAAGTATGAAGTCTGTTGGGGATAAGAGAGCTTGGGAAGTGAGTCAGTTGTTGTTCGCTGATGATACAGCGCTGGTGGCTTATTCATATGAGAAACTGCAGAAGCTGGTGACTGAGTTTGGTAAAGTGTGTGAAAGAAGAAAGTAAAGAGTAAATGTGAATAAGAGCAAGGTAATTAGGTACAGTAGGGTTGAGGGTCAAGTCAATTGGGAGGTAAGTTTGAATGGAGAAAAACTGGAGGAAGTAAAGTGTTTTAGATATCTAGGAGTGGATCTGGCAGCGGATGGAACCAAGGAAGCGGAAATGGATCATAGGGTGGGGGAGGGGTCGAAAATCCTGGGAGCATTGAAGACTGTGTGGAAGTCGAGAACATTATCTCGGAAAGCAAAAATGGGTATGTTTGAAGGAATAGTGGTTCCAACAATGTTGTATGGTTGCGAGGCGTGGGCTATGGATAGAGTTGTGCGCAGGAGGATGGATGTGCTGGAAATGAGATGTTTGAGGACAATGTGTGGTGTGAGGTGGTTTGATCGAGTAAGTAACGTAAGGGTAAGAGAGATGTGTGGAAATAAAAAGAGCGTGGTTGAGAGAGCAGAAGAGGGTGTTTTGAAATGGTTTGGGCACATGGAGAGAATGAGTGAGGAAAGATTGACCAAGAGGATATATGTGTCGGAGGTGGAGGGAACTAGAAGTGGTAGACCAAATTGGAGGTGGAAAGATGGAGTGGAAAAGATTTTGTGTGATCAAGGCCTGAACATGCAGGAGGGTGAAAGGAGGGCAAGGAATAGAGTGAAATGGATCGATGTGGTATACCGGGGTTGACGTGCTGTCAGTGGATTGAATCAGGGCATGTGAAGCGTCTGGGGTAAACCATGGAAAGCTGTGTAGGTATGTATATTTGCGTGTGTGGACGTATGTATATACATGTGTATGGGGGTGGGTTGGGCCATTTCTTTCGTCTGTTTCCTTGCGCTACCTCGCAAACGCGGGAGACAGCGACAAAGCAATATATATATATATATATATATATATATATATATATATATATATATATATATATATATATATATATATATATATATATATATATATATCTATATATATATATATATATATATATATATATATATATATATATATATATATATATATATATATATATATATATATATATATATATATATATATATATATATATATATTGGTGCATATGCACCTGGGCATGAGAAGAAAGATCATGAGAGGCAAGTGTTTTGGGAGCAGCCGAATGAGTGTGTTAGTGGTTTTGATGCACAAGACCGGGTTATAGTGATGGGTGATTTGAATGCAAAGGTGAGTAATGTGGCAGTTCAGGGAATAATTGGTATGCATGGGGTGTTCAGTGTTGTAAATGGAAATGGTGAAGAGCTTGTAGATTTATGTGCTGAAAAAGGACTGGTGATTGGGAATACCTGGTTTAAAAAGCGAGATATACATAAGTATACGTATGTAAGTAGGAGAGATGGCCAGAGAGCGTTATTGGATTATGTGTTAATTGACAGGCGCGCGAAAGAGAGACTTTTGGATGTTAATGTGCTGAGAGGTGCAACTGGAGGGATGTCTGATCATTATCTTGTGGAGGCTAAGGTGAAGATGTGTATGGGTTTTCAGAAAAGAAGAGAGAATGTTGGGGTGAAGAGGGTGGTGAGAGTAAGTGAGCTTGGGAAGGAGACTTGTGTGAGGAAGTACCAGGAGAGACTGAGTACAGAATGGAAAAAGGTGAGAACAAAGGAAGTAAGGGGAGTGGGGGAGGAATGGGATGTATTTAGGGAATCAGTGATGGAGTGCGCAAAAGATGCTTGTGGCATGAGAAGCGTGGGAGGTGGGTTGATTAGAAAGGACAGTGAGTGGTGGGATGAAGAAGTAAGATTATTAGTGAAAGAGAAGAGAGAGGCATTTGGACGATTTTTGTAGGGAAAAGATGCAATTGGGTGGGAGATGTATAAAAGAAAGAGACAGGAGGTCAAGAGAAAGGTGCAAGAGGTGAAAAAAGAGGGCAAATGAGAGTTGGGGTGAGAGAGTATCATTAGATTTTAGGGAGAATAAAAAGATGTTCTGGAAAGAGGTAAATAAAGTGCGTAAGACAAGGGAGCAAATGGGAACTTCAGTGAAGGGCGCTAATGGGGAGATGATAACAAGTAGTGGTGATGTGAGAAGGAGATGGAGTGAGTATTTTGAAGGTTTGTTGAATGTGTTCGATGATAGAGTGGCACATATAGGGTGTTTTGGTCGAGGTGGAGTGTAAAGTGAGAGGGTTAGGGAAAATGATTTGGTAAACAGAGAAGAGGTAGTAAAAGCTTTGCGGAAGATGAAAGCCGGCAAGGCAGAAGGTTTGGATGGTATTGCAGTGGAATCTATTAAAAAAGGGGGTGACTGTATTGTTGACTGGTTGGTAAGGTTATTTAATGTATGTATGACTCATGGTGAGGTGCCTGAGGATTGGCAGAATGCGTGCATAGTGCCATTGTACAAAGGCAAAGGGGATAAGTGTGAGTGATCATATTACAGAGGTATAAGTTTGTTGAGTATTCCTGGTAAATTATATGGGAGGGTATTGATTGAGAGGGTGAAGGCATGTACAGAGCATCAGATTGGGGAAGAGCAGTGTGGTTTCAGAAGTGGTAGAGGATGTGTGGATCAGGTGTTTGCTTTGAAGAATGTATGTGAGAAATACTTAGAAAAGCAAATGGATTTGTATGTAGCATTTATGGATCTGGAGAAGGCATGTGATAGAGTTGATAGAGATGCTCTGTGGAAGGTATTAAGAATATATGGTGCGGGAGGCAAGTTGTTAGAAGCAGTGAAAAGTTTTTATCGAGGATGTAAGGTATGTGT
>NC_092235.1:11182590-11205090 GCF_036320965.1 Panulirus ornatus | reverse complement strand
TATATATATATATATATATATATATATATATATATATATATATATATATATATAAATATATATATATATATATATATATATATATATATATATATATATATATATATATATATATATATATATATATATATATATATATATAAGCCCACACACACGCACGTACGAATACATTTCAACGTCTGCATACTTATGCATACACAGACATATACATATATACAAATGTACATATTCATATATGCTACCTTCACCCATTTTCGGCGCCACCCCTCTACACATGAATTTGCATCCACCTTCCCCCCCCCCCCCCCTCTCCCCACGCGTGCGCCAGAGGTACCGTTAGTAAAAGACAACAAAGGCCACATTCGTTCACACTCAGTCTCTCGCTGTCATGTATAATGCACCGAAACCACAGCTCACTTTCCACATCGAGTCCCCACAAAACTTTCCACGGTTTACCCCAGACGCTTCACATGACCTGGTTCAATCCATTAAAAGCACGTCCACCCCGGTATGCCACATCGCTCCAATTCACTCTATTCCTTGCACTCCTTTCACCCTCCTGTATGTTCAGGCCCCGATCGCTCAAAATATTGTTCACTTCATCTTTCCACCTCCAATTTGGTCACCCACTTCTCCTTCCCTCCAGCTCTGATACATATATCCTCTTCGTCAATCGTTCCTCACTCACTCCCTCCATGTGACCAAACCATTTCAAAACACCCTCTTCTGCTCTCTCAACCACTCTTTATATTACCACACATCTCTCTTACCCTTTCATTACTTACTCAATCAAACCACTTCACACCACATATTGTCCTCAAACATCTCATTTCCAACACATCCACCCTCCTCCGTACAACCCTATCTATAGCCCACGCCTCACAACCATATAACATTGTGGAACCACTATTCCTTCAAACATGCCCAATTTCGCTCTCCGAGATAACGTTCTCTCCTTCCACACATTCTTCAACTCTCTCAGAACCTTCGCCCCCTCCCCCACCCTGTGACTCACTTTCGCTTCCATGGTTCCATCCGCTGCCAAATCCACTCCCAGATATCTAAAACACTTCACTTCCTCCTGTTTTTCTCCATTCAAACTTATGTCCCACTTTACTTGTCCCTCTACCCTACTGAACCTAATAACCTTGCTCTTATTCACATTTACTCTCAGCTTTCTTCTTTGAAACACTTTACCGAACTCAGTCACCCGCTTCTGCAGTTTCTCACCCGAATCAGCCACCAGCGCACTATCATCAGTGAACAAGAACTGACTCACTTCCCAACCCCCCTCATATACAACAGACTGCATACTTGCCCCTCTTTCCAAAACTCTGGCATTTACCTTCATAACAACCCCATCCGTAAACAAATTAAACAACCATGGAGACATCTCGCACCCCTGCCGCAAACCAACGTTCAATTGGTATCAATCACTTTCCTCTCCTCCTGCTCGTACACATGCTTTACATCCTCGATAAAAACTTTGCTCTTAGCATCTTATCTCCCACTCTTAATATCTTAGCATCTCTATCAACTCTATCATATGCCTTCTCCAGATCCATAAATGCTACATGCAAATCCATTTGCTTTTCTAAGTAATTCTCACACACATTCTTCAAAGCAAACACCTGATCCACACATCCTCTACCACTTCTGAAACCACACTGCTCTTCCCCAATCTGATGCTCTGTACATGCCTTCACCCTCTCAATCAATACCCTCCCATATAATTTACCAGGAATACTCAACAAACTTATGCCTTTGTAATTTGAGCACTCACCTTTATCCCCTTTGCCTTTGTACAATGGACCTATGCAAGCATTCCGCCAATCCTCAGGCGTTTCACCATGAACCATACATCCATTGAATATCCTCACCAACCATTCAACAAGTCACCACTTTTTTTCTAATAAATTCCACAGCAATACCATTCAAACCCGCCGTCTTGCCGGCTTTCATCTTCCGCAAAGCTTTCGCTACCTCTTCTCTTTTTACCAAATAATACTCCTTGGCCCTTTCTGTTGGCACACCACCTCGACCAAAACACCCCATATCTGCCACTCTATCATCAAGCACATTCAACAAACTTTCAAAATACTAACTCATTCTCCTTCTCACATAACCACTACTTGATATTACGTCCCCATTTGCCCCACTCACCGATTTTCCCATTTGTTCTCATGTCTTACGCACTTTATTTACCTCCTTCCAAAACATCTTTGTATTCTCCCTAAAATCTAAAGATACTCTCTCACCCCAACTCTAATTTGTCCTCTTTTTCACCTCTTGCACCTTTCTCTTGACTTCGTGTCTCTTTCTTTTATACATCTCCAAGTCAATTGCAGTATTTCCCTGCAAAAATCGTCCGAATGCCTCTCTCTTCTCTTTCACTGACAATCTTACTTCTTCATCCCGTCACTCATTTCCCTTTCTAATCTTCCCACCTCCCACCTTTCTCATGCCACAAGCATCTTTGCACAAGCCATCACTGCTTCCCTGAATACATCCCATTTCTGCCCCACTCCCCTTTCGTCATTTGCTCTCACCCTTTTCCATTCTGTACTCAGCTTCTCCTGGTACTTCCTCATACAAGTCTCCTTTCGAAGCTCACTTACTCTCACCACTCTCTTCACCCCAACATTCTCTCTTCTTTTCTGAAAACCTCTACAAATCTTCATCTTCGCCTCAACAAACACACATGCATACATACACACACTCATACACACGCACACACATAAGCACACATACACATATACACACATACACACATACGCACATTCACACAAACACATGCACACACATGCACACACACATACACACACGCACACACTCACACACATACACAAACATATACATACACATACACACACATACATACGCACTTACAAAAAACGTATACACACATACACACACATACACACAGAGACACATGCACACAAACATACACACATACACACACATACACATACACACATGCATAAACACATACACGTACTCACATACTGACACATACACGCATACACACACAGACACACACACAAACACACACATACACATACACACACACACTCATACACACACACACACACACACACACACACACACACACACACACACACACACACATTAGTGGTGGTAGTGCCCCACGCGAGTATGACCCTTGCAGGTCAAGGGTTAACGTGGTCAAGGTGGAACTCGCGCAAAAGAGAGGGGCAGAGGCAGTACCGGATTGAACCATGTAGACCACGTAGCGTGAACCACGTAGCGTGGACCACGCAGCGTAGACTACGTAGCGTGGACCACGCAGCGTAGACTACGTAGCGTGGACCACGCAGCGTAGACTACGTAGCGTGGACCAGGTAGCGTAGACCAGGTAGCGTGGACCAGGCAGATTAGAGCAGGTAGCGTGGACCATGTAGCGTAGACCAGGTAGCGTAGACCAGGTAGCGTGGAGCAGTATGGGAGGCGGCTTTGAAGGAAGACGTCAGGTCATCGTGGATGCCGATATGTGAGGGGGGGGGGGGGCGCTCGCTGGGTGTTCAAATATTAGCGCGCACGACTTGTCTTCCCCCCCCCCCCCCCCCCGACGTCGGGGGACTCAGGGGCGGAGAAGGGGGGGGGGAAGTAGAGACCCCCCCACACCCACCCCCAGGAAGAAGGAGAGGAAGGGATGTGGTGGAGGGTCGGGGGAGGGGGGGGAGGGAGGTGGAAGATGAAGGAAGGTGAGGAAAAACGCGTTTATTGAAGATGATGAATAGATGGGTATACATACATGATGCGTTTGTATTGAAGGTGATGGATACATGATTATACATACATGATGCGTGTGTATTGAAGGTGATGGGTACATAGGTGTATATACATAATGCGCGGCTATTGAAGGTGATGTATACAAGGGTATACATACATGATGCGCGTGTAATGAAGGTGATCTATACATGAGCATACATACATGATTCGCGTGTATTGAAGGTGATGGATACATGAGTATACATACATGATGCATGTATATTGAAGTGATGTATACATGTATACATGATGCGCGTGTATTGAAGGGGATGTATATATCGGTATGCGTACATAATGCGCGTGTATTGAAGGTGATGTAGACATAGGTATACATACATGGTGCGCATGTAATGAAGGTGATATATACATGGGTATACATACATGATGCGCATGTAATAAAGGTGATGGGTATATAGGTATATATACATGATGAGCGTGTATTGAAGGTGATGTAGACATGGGTATACATACATGGTGCGCATGTAATGAAGGTGATATATACATGGGTATACATACATGATGCGCATGTAATAAAAGTGATGGGTATATAGGTATATATACATGATGAGCGTGTATTGAAGGTGATGTATACATGGGTATACATACATGATGCGCATGTAATGAAGGTGATGGGTACATAGGTATATATATATATATATATATATATATATATATATATATATATATATATATATATATATATATATATATATATATACATGATGCGTGTGTATTCAAGGTGATGTAAACAAGGGTATGAATACATGATGTGCGTGTATTGAAGACGATGTATACATGAGTATACATACATGATGCGCGTGTATTGAAGGTAATGGATACATGGTTATACATACATGATGCGCGTGTATTGAAGGTGATGGATACATAGGTATACATACATGATGCACGTGTAATGAAGATGATGGATACATGGGTATACATACATGATGCACATGTATTGAAAGTGATGTATACACGGGTATACATACAAGATGCGCATGAATTAAAGGTGATTTATACATGGGCATGAAAACATGATCCGCGTATATTGAAGGTGATATATATATGGGTATACATACATGATGCGCATGTATTGAAGGTGATGTATACAAGGTATACATACATGATGCGCATGTATTGAAGGTGATGAATGCATGGGTATACATACACGATGTGCGTGTATTGAAGGTGATGGATACATGGATATACATACATGATGCGCGTGTATTGAAGGTGATGGATACATGGGTATACATACATAATGCACGTGTATTAAAGGTGATGTATACATGGGTGTGAATACATGATGTACGTGTATTGAAGGTGATAGGTACATTGGTATACATAGATTATGCGCGTGTATGGAAAGTAATGTATACATTTGTATACATACATGATGCGCGTGTATTGAAGGTTTTGGGTACATAGGTATACATAGATGATACACGTGTATTGAAGGTGATGTATACATTTGTATACATACATGATGCGCGTGCATTGAAAGTGATGTGTACATGGGTATACATACATGATGCGCGTGTGTTGAAGGTGGTGCATATATATATATATATATATATATATATATATATATATATATATATATATATATATATATATATATATATATATATATATATATATATATATATATATATATATATATATATATATGTATATATATATATATATATATATATATATATATATATATATATATATATATATATATATATATATATATATATTCCCTGGGGATAGGGGAGAAAGAATACTTTCCACGTATTCCCTGCGTGTCGTAGAAGGCGACTAAAAGGGGAGGAAGCGGGGGGCTGGAAATCCTCCCCTCTCGTTTTTTTTTTTAATTTTCCAAAAGAAGGAACAGAGAATTGGGCCAGGTGAGGGTATTCCCTCAAAGGCCCAGTCCTCTGTTCTTAACGCTACCTCGCTAATGCGGGAAATGGCGAATAGTTTGAAAGAAAAAAAAAAAAAAATATATATATATATATATATATATATATATATATATATATATATATATATATATATATATATATATATATATATATATATATATATATATATATATATATATATATATATATATATATATATGGCCCAACCCACCCACATACACATGTATATACATACACGTCCACACACGCACATACACATACCTATACATCTCAACGTATTCATACATATACACACAGACATATACATATATACACATGTACATAATTCATACTGTCTACCCTTATTCATTCCCTTCGCCACCCCGACACACATGAAATAACCCCCTCTACCCACATGTGCGCGAGGTTGCGCTAGGAAAAGACAACAAAGGCCACATTCGTTCACACTCAGTCTCTAGCTGTCATGTATAATGCACCGAAACCACAGCTCCCATTCCACATCCAGGCCCAAAAAACTTTCCATGGTTTACCCCAGACGCTTCACATGCCCTGGTTCAACCCATTAACAGCACGTAGATCCCGGTATACCACATCGTTCCAATTCACTCTATTCCTTGCACACCTTTCACCCTCCTGCATGTTCAGGACCCGATCACTCAAAATCTTTTTCACTCCATCTTTCCATCTCTAATTTGGTCTCACTTCTCCTCGTTCCCTCCACCTCTGACACATATACCCTCTTAGTCAATCTTTCCTCACTCATTCTCTCCATGTGACCAAACCATTTCAAAACACCCTCTTCTGCTCTCTCAACCACACTCTTATTATTACCATACATCTCTCTTACCCTTACATTACTTACTTGATCAAACCACCTCGCACCACATATTGTCCTCAGACATCTCATTTCCAGCACATCCACCCTCCTCCGCACAACTCTATCTATAGCCCACGCCTCGCAACCATATAACATTGTTGGAACCACTATTCCTTCAAACATACCCATTTTTTGCTTTCCGAGATAACGTTCTCTCCTCCCACACATATTTCAATGCTCCCAGAACTTTCACCCCCTCCCCCATCCTATGATTCACTTCCGCTTCCATGGTTCCATCCGCTGCCAGATCCACTCCCAGATATCTAACACACTTCACTTCCTCCAGTTTTTCTCCATTCAAACTTACCTCCCAATTGACTTGTCCCTCAACCCTACTGTACCTAATAACCTTGTTCTTATTCACATTTACTCTCAGCTTTCTTCTTTCACAAACTTTACCAAACTCAGTCACCAGCTTCTGCAGTTTCTCACCCGAATCAGCCACCAGCGCTGTATCATCAGCGAACAACAACTGACCCACTTCCCAAGATCTCTCATCCACAACAGACTGCATACTTGCCCCTTTTTTCCAAAACTCTTGCATTCACCTCCCTAATAATCCCATCCATAAACAAATTAAACAACCATGGAGACATCACGCACCCCTGCCGCAAACCAACATTTACTGAGAACCATTCACTTTCCTCTCTCCTCCAGGTACACATGGCTTACATCCTCGATAAAAACTTTTCACTGCTTCTAACAACTTGCCTCCCACACCATATATTCTTAATACCTTCCACAGAGCATCTCTATCAACTCTATCATATGCCTTCTCCAGATCCATAAATGCTACATGCAAATCCATTTGCTTTTCTAAGTATTTCTCACATACATTCTTCAAAGCAAACACCTGATCCACACATCCTCTATCACTTCTGAAACCACACTGCTCTTCCCCAATCTGATGCTCTGTACATGCCTTCACCCTCTCAATCAATAACCTACCATATAATTTCCCAGGAATACTCAACAAACCTATACCTCTGTAATTTGAGCACTTACTTTTTTCCCCTTTGCCTTTGTACAATGGCACTATGCAAGCATTCCGCCAATCCTCAAGCATCTCACCTTGAGTCATACATCCATTAAGTAACCTTACCAACCAGTCAACAATACAGTCACCCCCTTTTTCAGCAAATTCCACTGTAATACCATCCAAACCTGCTGCCTTGCCGGCTTTCATCTTCCGCAAAGCTTTTACTACCTCTTCTCTGTTTACCAAATCATTTTCCCTAACCCTCTCACTTTGCACACCACCTCGACCAAAATACCCTATATCTGCCACTCTATCATCAAACACATTTAACAAACCTTAAAAATACTCACTCCATCTCCTTCTCACATCACCACTACTTGATATCACCTCCCCATTAGCCCCCTTCACTGATGTTCCCATTTATTCCCTTGTCTTACGCACTTTATTTACCTCCTTCCAAAACATCTTTTTATCCTCCCTAAAATTTAATGATACTCTCTCACCCCACCTCTCATTTGCCCTCTTTTTCACCTCTTGTACCTTTCTCTTGACTTCCTGCCTCTTTCTTTTATACATCTCCCAGTCATTTGCATTATTTCCCTGCAAAAATCTTCGAAATGCCTCTCTCTTCTCTTTCACTAATAATCTTACTTCTTCATCCCACCACTCATTACCCTTTCTAATCTGCCCACCTCCCACACTTCTCAAGCCGTAAGCATCTTTTGCACAAGCCATCACTGCTTCCCTAAATACATCCTATTCCTCCCCCACTGCCCTTACGTCCTTTGTTCTCACCTTTTTCCATTCCGTACTCAGTCTCTCCTGGTACTTCCTCACACAAGTCTCCTTCCCAAGCTTACTTACTCTCACCATTCTCTTCACCCCAACATTCTCTCTTCTTTTCTGAAAACCTCTACTAAACTTCACTTTCGCCTCCACAAGATAATGATCAGACATCCGTCCAGTTACACCTCTCAGCACATTAACATCCAAAAGTCTCTCTTTCGCGCGCCTATCAATTAACAGTAATCCAATAACGCTCTTTGGCCGTCTCTCCTACTTACATACGCATACTTATGTATATTTCTCTTTTTAAACCAGGCATACCCAATCACCAGTCCTTTTTCAGCACATAAATCTACAAGTTCTTCACCATTTCCATTTACAACAATGAACACCCCATGTACATCAATTATTCCCTCAACTGCCACATTACTTACCTTTGCATTCAAATCACCCATCACTATAACCCGGTCTCGTGCATCAAAACTGCTAACACACTCATTCAGCTGCTTCCAAAATCACTTGCCTCTCATGATCTTTCTTCTCATGTCAAGGTGCATATGCACCAATAATCACCTATCCCTCTCCATCCACTTTCAGTTTTACCCATATCAATCTAGAGTTTACTTTCTTACACTCTATCACATACTTACACCACTCCTGTTTCAGGAGGAGTGCTACTCCTTCCCTTGCTCTTGTCCTCTCACTAAACCCTGACTTTACTCCCAAGACATTCCCAAACCACTCTTCCCCTTTACCCTTGAGCTTCGTTTCACTCATAGCCAAAACATCCAGGTTCCTTTCCTCAAACATACTACCTATCTCTCCTTTTTTCTCATCTTGGTTACATCCATACACATTTAGACACCCCAATCTGAGCCTTCGAGGAGGATGAGCCCTCACCGCGTGACTCCTTCTTCTGTTTCCCCGTTTAGAAAGTTAAACTACAAGGAGGGGAAGGTTTCTAGCCCCCCGCTCCCGTCCCATTTTGTTGCCTTCAACGACACGTGAGGAATGCGTGGGAAGTATTCTTCCTCCCTTATCCCCAGGGATATATATATATTATTATTATTTTATTTTGCTTTGTCGCTGTCTCCCGCGTTTGCGAGGTAGCGCAAGGAAACAGACGAAAGAAATGGCCCAACCCACCCCCATACACATGTATATACATACACGTCCACACACGCAAATATACATACCTATACATCTCAATGTACACATATATATACACACACAGACACATACATATATACCCATGCACACAATTCACACTGTCTGCCTTCATTCATTTCCATCGCCACCTCGCCACACATGGAATACCATTCCCCTCCCCCCTCATGTGTGCGAGGTACCGCTAGGAAAAGACAACAAAGGCCCCATTCGTTCACACTCAGTCTCTAGCAGTCATGCAATAATGCTCGAAACCACAGCTCCCTTTTCACATCCAGGCCCCACACAACTTTCCATGGTTTACCCCAGACGCTTCACATGCTTTGATTCAATCCACTGACAGCACGTCAACCCCGGTATACCACATCGATCCAATTCACTCTATTCCTTGCCCGCCTTTCACCCTCCTGCATGTTCAGGCCCCGATCACTCAAAATCATTTTCACTCCATCTTTCCACCTCCAATTCGGTCTCCCACTTCTCCTCGTTCCCTCCACCTCCGACACATATATCCTCTTGGTCAATCTTTCCTCACTCATTCTCTCCATGTGCCCAAACCATTTCAAATACCCTCTTCTGCTCTCTCAACCACGCTCTTTTTATTTCCACACATCTCTTTTACCCTTACATTACTTACTCGATCAAACCACCTCACACCACACATTGTCCTCAAACATCTCATTTCCAGCACATCCACCCTCCTGCGCACAACTCTATCCATAGCCCACGCCTCGCAACCATACAACATTGTTGGAACCACTATTCCTTCAAACATACCCATTTTTGCTTTCCGAGATAATGTTCTCGACTTCCAAACATTCTTCAAGGCTCCCAGGATTTTCGCCCCCTGCCCCACCCTATGATTCACTTCCGCTTCCATGGTTCCATCCGCTGCCAGATCCACTCCCAGATATCTAAAACACTTTACTTCCTCCAGTTTTTCTCCATTCAAACTTACCTCCCAATTGACTTGACCCTCAACCATCATGTACCTAATGACCTTGCTCTTATTCACATTTACTTTTAACTTTCTTCTTTCACACGCTTTACCAAACTCAGTCACCAGTTTCTGCAGTTTCTCACATGAATCAGCCACCAGCGCTGTATCATCAGCCAACAACAACTGACTCACTTCCCAAGCTCTCTCATCCACAACAGACTTCATACTTGCCCCTCTTTCCAAAACTCTTGCATTCACCTCCTTAACAATCCCATCCATAAACAAATTAAACAACTATGGAGACATCACACACCCCTGCCGCAAACCTACATTCACTGAGAACCAATCACTTTCCTTTCTTCCTACACGTACACATGCCTTACATCCTCGATAAAAACTTTTCACTGCTTCTAACAACTTGCCTCCACACCATATATTCTTGATACCTTCCACAGAGCATCTCTATCAACTCTATCATATGCCTTCTCCAGATCCATAAATGCTACATACAAATCCATTTGCTTTTCTAAGTATTTCTCACATACATTCTTCAAAGCAAACACCTGATCCACACATCCTCTACCACTTCTGAAACCACACTGCTCTTCCACAATCTGATGCTCTGTACATGCCTTCACCCTCTCAATCAATACCCTCCTATATAATTTACCAGGAATACTCAACAAACTTATACCTCTGTAATTTGAGCACTCACTCTTATCCCCTTTGCCTTTGTACAATGGCACTATGCACGCATTCCGCCAATCCTCAGGCACCTCACCATGAGTCATACATACATTAAATAACCTTACCAACCAGTCAACAATACAGTCACCCCCTTTTTTTAATAAATTCCACTGCAATACCATCCAAACCTGCTGCCTTGCCGGCTTTCATCTTCCGCAAAGCTTTTACTACCTCTTCTCTGTTTACCAAATCATTTTCCCTAACCTTCTCACTTTGCACACCACCTTGACCAAAACACCCTATATCTGCCACTCTATCATCAAACACATTCAACAGACCTTCAAAATACTCACTCCATATCCTTCTCACATCACCACTACTTGTTATCACCTCCCCATTAGCGCCCTTCACTGAAGTTCCCCTTTGCTCCCTTGTCTTACGCACTTTATTTACCTCCTTCCAGAACATCTTTTTATTCTCCCTAAAATTTAATGATACTCTCTCACCCCAAGTCTCATTTGCCCTGTTTTTCACCTCTTGCACCTTTCTCTTGACCTGTCTCTTTCTTTTATACATCTGCCACTCAATTGCATTTTTTCCCTGCAAAAATCGTCCAAATGCCTCTCTCTTCTTTCACTAATAATCTTACTTCTTCATCCCACCACTCACTACCCTTTCTAATCAACCCACCACCTACGCTTCTCATGCCACAAGCATCTTTTGCGCACTCCATCGCTGATTCCCTAAATACATCCCATTCCTCCCCCACCCCCCTTACTTCCATTGTTCTCACCTTTTTCCATTCTGTACTCAGTCTCTCCCGGTACTTCCTCACACAAGTCTCCTTCCGAAGCTCACTTACTCTCACCACCCTCTTCACCCCAACATTCACTCTTCTTTTCTGAAAACCCATACAAATCTTCACCTTAGCCTCCACAAGATAATGATCAGACATCCCTCCAGTTGCACCTCTCAGCACATTAACATCCAAAAGTCTCTCTTTCGCACGCCTGTCAATTAACACGTAATCCAATAACGCTCTCTGGTCATCTCTCCTATTTACATACGTATACTTATGTATATCTCGCTTTTTAAACCAGGTATTCCCAATCACCTGTCCTTTTTCAGCACATAAATCTACAAGCTCTTCACCATTTCCATTTACAACACTGAACACCCCATGTATACCAATTATTCCCTCAACTGCCACATTACTCACCTTGCATTCAAATCACCCATCACTATAACCCGGTCTTGTGCATCAAAACCACTAACACACTCATTCAGCTGCTCCCAAAACACTTGCCTCTCATGATATTTCTTCTCATGCCCAGGTGCATATGCACCAATAATCACCCATCTCTCTCCATCAACTTTCAGTTTTACCCATGTTAATCGAGAATTTACTTTCTTACATTCTATCACATACTCCCACAACTCCTGTTTCAGGAGTACTGCTACTCCTTCCCTTGCTCTTGTCCTCTCACTAACCCCTGACTTTCCTCCCAAGACATTCCCAAACCACTCTTCCCCTTTACCCTTGAGCTTCGTTTCACTCAGAGCCAAAACATCCAGGTTCCTTTCCTCAAACATACTACCTATCTCTCCTTTTTTCACATCTTGTTTACATCCACACACATTTAGACACCCCAATCTGAGTCTACGAGGAGGATGAGCACTCCCCGCGTGACTCCTTCTGTTTCCCATTTTTAGAGAGTTAAAATACAAGGAGGGGAGGATTTCTGGCCCCCCGCTCCCGTCCCGTCTAGTCGCATTCTACGACACGTGAGGAGTGCGTGGGAAGTATTCTTTCACCCCTATCCCCAGGGATAATGTATATATATATATATATATATATATATATATATATATATATATATATATATATATATATATATATATATATATATATATATATATATATATATATATATACACATATATACATATATATACACACATACACACACATACACACATACACATACAATTCTTTCATCAGGAGGACCAGAGCAGAAGAAGGAACAGAGAAGGGAGCCAGGTGAGGATATTCCCTCAAAGGCCCAGTTCTCTGTTCTTAACGCTACCTCGCTAACGCGGGAAATTGCGAATAGTTTAAAAGAAAAGAAGAAAAATATATATTGTCTGGTGAACATACTTGGACGTGGTGGTACAAGTAGTGCACGGACTGTGATCCTTGCTGTGGTTACAAGAATGTTCTTCCGCCCACCAGTGATGCTACTACGTTTGTGAATCAAGAACCATTGCAACACAAACCTCGCCAGGTGGTAGAGTGACCCGCAGTGTATCGAGACAGACTTCCCCAGAACTTTTTTAAAGGGGAAGTAAATGTTTATAGTTGTGTTACTGGAGTGATAGTTTTCATACATGGTGCTCTGACAAGAAAATAGTGAAATTGGAAAAGAATGTAGTTTAGACATTGAAGCTTATTCTTTCATTGAAATGTGAACAAAGGGAGCATTTTTTTCAAAGTGATAGAGATGGAAAGCAAAAAGGTGTTTTTCATGAATGTACTGGAAAAGTTGAGGTCCAGATAAACTTTTGGTCTGTCAAGGCTTTATTATGGCGGATGACCAACTACCTACCCTCATGTATCCAAGATATGGTTGTACTTTGTGTAAAGAAGACAATTGAGAAACATCATAAGCCAATATTCCAGTTTCATGATAAGAGAAGTAGACCAGGCAGTATGATAAAGTGGTTAAATTGATGAAAACTACTATTGACGTTTGTGTAAATAAATTATACATTTCCCTTTTCCATAGCCAGAGGTTGAACCATTATGTAACATTCATTTTTTCATTTCATTTCAAGCTAGAAGTTTCAGTTTTCTAAATTATTTCTTACATTTTTCATATATATATATATATATATATCATTCTTTCTTTCATACTATTCGCCATTTCCCGCCTCAGCGAGGTAGCGTTAAGAACAGAGGACTGGGCCTCTGAGGAAACATCCTCACCCGGCCCCCTTCTCTGTTGCTTTTGGAAAATACGCAGGGAATACGTGGGAAGTATTCTTTCTCCCCTATCCCCAGGGATATATATATATATATATATATATATATATATATATATATATATATATATATATATATATATATATATATATATATATATATATGTCGTAGAAGGCGACTAAAAGGAAAGGGAGCGGAGGGCTGGAAATCCTCCCCCCTCGTTTTTAATTTTCCGAAAGAAGGAACAGAGAAAGGGGACAAGTGAGGATATTCCCTCAAAGGCTCAGTTCTCTGTTCTTAACGCTACCTCGCTAACACGGGAAATGGCGAATAGTATATATATATATATATATATATATATATATATATATATATATATATATATATATATATATATATATATATTGGAATGGATCACAATTTTGCGCGTGATCAAGATATTCCTATGCGTCCACGGGGAAAATGAAACACGAAAAGTTCTCAAGTGCACTTTCGTGTAATAATCACATCATCAGGGGAGACACAAATGGCGTCCTAGCTTTGTCTCTTCAATGTATATCAACTGACTGTTATATTTCTCTCTTGTGCCTCCCCTGATGATGTGATTATTATACGAAAGTGCACTTGGGAAATTTTCATGTTTCATTTTCCCCGTGGAATCATAGGAATATATATATATATATATATATATATATATATATATATATATATATATATATATATATATATATATATATATATATATATATATATATATATATATATATATATATATATTTCTTTCTTTCTTTTTTTTTGCTTTGTCGCTGTCTCCCGCGTTTGCGAGGTAGCGCAAGGAAACAGACGAAAGAAATGGCCCAACCCACCCCCATACACATGTATATACATACACGTCCACGCACGCAAATATACATACCTACACAGCTTTCCATGGTTTACCCCAGACGCTTCACATGCCCTGATTCAATCCACTGACAGCACGTCAACCCCGGTATACCACATCGATCCAATTCACTCTATTCCTTGCCCTCCTTTCACCCTCCTGCATGTTCAGGCCCCTGTCACACAAAATCTTTTTCACTCCATCTTTCCACCTCCAATTTTGTCTCCCACTTCCTGGTTCCCTCCTCCTCCGACACATATATCCTCTTGGTCAATCTTTCCTCACTCATTCTCTCCATGTGCCCAAACCATTTCAAAACACCCTCTTCTGCTCTATCAACCACGCTCTTTTTATTTCCACACATCTCTCTTACCCTTACGTTACTTGCTCGATCAAACCACCTCACACCACACATTGTCCGCAAACATCTCATTTCCAGCACATCCACCCTCCTGCGCACAACTCTATCCATAGCCCACGCCTCGCAACCATACAACATTGTTGGAACCACTATTCCTTCAAACATACCCATTTTTGCTTTCCGAGATAATGTTCTCGACTTCCACACATTCTTCAAGGCTCCCAGGATTTTCGCCCCCTCCCCCACCCTATGATCCACTTCCGCGTCCATGGTTCCATCCGCTGCCAGATCCACTCCCAGATATCTAAAACACTTTACTTTCTCCAGTTTTTCTCCATTCAAACTTATCTCCCAATTTACTTGACCCTCAACCCTACTGTACCTAATTACCTTGCTCTTATTCACATTTACTCTTAACTTTCTTCTTTCACACACTTTACCAAACTCAGTCACCAGCTTCTGCAGTTTCTCACATGAATCAGCCACCAGCGCTGTATCATCAGCGAACAACAACTGACTCACTTCCCAAGCTCTCTCATCCACAACAGACTTCATACTTGCCCCTCTTTCCAAAACTTTTGCATTCACCTCCCTAACAACCCCATCCATAAACAAATTAAACAACCACGGCGACATCACACACCCCTGCCGCAAACCTACATTCACTGAGAACCAATCACTTTCCTTTCTTCCTACACGTACACATGCGTTACATCCTCGATAAAAACTTTTCACTGCTTCTAACAACTTGCCTCCCACACCATATATTCTTAATACCTTCCACAGAGCATCTCTATCAACTCTATCATATGCCTTCTCCAGATCCATAAATGCTACATACAAATCCATTTGCTTTTCTAAGTATTTCTCATATACATTCTTCAAAGCAAACACCTGATCCACACATCCTCTACCACTTTTGAAACCATATATATATATATATATATATATATATATATATATATATATATATATATATATATATATATATATATATATATATATATATATATGATGCGCGTATATTGAAGGTGATGTATACATGATGCGCATGTATTGAAGGTGATGTATACATGGATATACATACATGATGCACGTGTGTTGAAGGTATACATAAATGATGCGCGTGTATTGAATGTGATATATACATTGTATATATACATGATGCACGTGTATTGAAAGTGATGTATACATTTGTAAACATACATGATGCGCGTGCATTGAAGGTGATGTGTACACATTCATACATACATGAAGCTCGTGTATTGAAGGTGATGGGTACATAGGTATACATAGGTGATGCGCATGTATTGAAGGTTATGTATACATTTGTATACATACGTGATGCGCGTGTATTGAAGGTGATGGGTACATAGGTATACATAGGTGATGCGCGTGTATTGAATGTGATATATACATTGTATATATACATGATGCACGTGTATTGAAAGTGATGTATACATTTGTAAACATACATGATGCGCGTGCATTGAAGGTGATGTGTACACATTCATACATACATGAAGCTCGTGTATTGAAGGTGATGGGTACATAGGTATACATAGGTGATGCGCATGTATTGAAGGTTATGTATACATTTGTATACATACGTGATGCGCGTGTATTGAAGGTGATGGGTACATAGGTATACATAGGTGATGCGCGTGTATTGAAGGTGATATACATTTGTATACATACATGATGCGCGTGTGTTGAAGGTGATGGGTACACATTCATACATACATGATGCGCGTGTATTGAAGGTGATGGGTGCATTTGAATACATATATGATGCGCGTGTACTGAAGGTGATGTATGCATGGGCATGATACGCGTATATTAAAGGTGAGAGGTACACAGGTATACATATTTGATGCACGTGTATTGAAGGTGGGGATATATGGGTATACATACATGATGCGCGTGATTTGAAGGTGGGGATACATAGGTATAAATACATGATGCGCGTGTACTGAAGGTGATTTATACATGACTATATATACATGATACACATGTATTGAAGGTGATGTGTACATGGGTATACATACATGATGCACGTGTATTGAAGGTGATGGGTACATTAGTATACATAGATGATGCGCGTGTATTGAAGGTGATGTATACATTTGTATACATATATGATGCGCGTGTATTGAAGGTGTTTTATACATTTGTATACATACATGAATAGCGTGTATTGAAGGTGATGTATAAGTGGGTATAAATACATGATGCTTGGGTATTGAAGATGATGGGTACATTGGTATACATAGATAATGCGCGTGTATTGAAGGTGATGTATACATTTGTATACATTCATGATGCGCGTTTATTGAATTTGATGTATACATGGGTATACATACATGATGCGCGTGTATTGAAGGTGGTGGATAATGGGTGTACATACATGATGCGCGTGTATTGAGGGTGATGTATACATAGGTATACATACATGATACGCGTGTATTGAAGGTGATGGATACCTGGGTATACATAAATAATGCGCGTGTATTGGTGATGTATACATGTGTATACATACATGATGCGCGTGTATTGAAGGTGATGTATACATTGGTATACATACATGATGCGCATGTATTGAAGGTGATATAAATACGGGTATACGTATATGATGCACGTGATTCATACATGGGTATACATACATGATGTGCGTCTATTGAAGGAGATGTATACATTGTTATACACGAAGGTACAACCCTAAGAGTACGACGGTACGACCAAGAGCAAGATGGCACGACCAAGAGCACGACGGTACGACCAAGAGCAAGGTGGTACGACCAAGAGTACGACGGTACGACCAAGAGTACGACGGTACGACCAAGAGCAAGATGGTACGACCAAGAGCACGACGGTACGACCAAGAGCAAGGTGGTACGACCAAGAGTACGACGGTACGACCAAGAGTACGACGGTACGACCAAGAGCAAGATGGTACGACCAAGAGCACGATGGTACGACCAAGAGCAAGGTGGTACGACCAAGAGTACGACGGTACGACCAAGAGTACGACGGTACGACCAAGAGCACGGCGGTACGATCAAGAGCAAGATGGTATGACCAAGAGTACGACGGTACGACCAAGAGTACGACGGTACGACCAAGAGCAAGGTGGTACGACCAAGAGCACGGCGGTACGACCAAGAGCAAGATGGTATGACCAAGAGTACGACGGTACGACCAAGAGCAAGGTGGTACGACCAAGAGCACGACGGTACGACCAAGAGCAAGGTGGTACGACCAAGAGCACGACGGTACGACCAAGAGCAAGGTGGTACGACTAAGAGTACGACGGTACGACCAAGAGCACGGCGGTACGACCAAGAGCAAGGTGATACGACCAAGAGCACGACGGTACGACCAAGAGCAAGGTGGTACGACCAAGAGCACGACGGTACGACCAAGAGCAAGGTGGTACGACCAAGAGCACGACGGTACGACCAAGAGCACGACGGTACGACCAAGAGCAAGGTGGTACGACCAAGAGTACGACGGTACGACCAAGAGTACGACGGTACGACCAAGAGCACGGCGGTACGATCAAAAGCAAGATGGTATGACCAAGAGTACGACGGTACGACCAAGAGTACGACGGTACGACCAAGAGCAAGGTGGTACGACCAAGAGCACGGCGGTACGACCAAGAGCAAGATGGTATGACCAAGAGTACGACGGTACGACCAAGAGCAAGGTGGTACGACCAAGAGCACGACGGTACGACCAAGAGCAAGGTGGTACGACCAAGAGCACGACGGTACGACCAAGAGCAAGGTGGTACGACTAAGAGTACGACGGTATGACCAAGAGCACGGCGGTACGACCAAGAGCAAGGTGGTACGACCAAGAGCACGACGGTACGACCAAGAGCAAGGTGTTACGACCAAGAGCACGACGGTACGACCAAGAGCAAGGTGGTACGACCAAGAGCACGACGGTACGACCAAGAGCACGACGGTACGACCAAGAGCACGACGGTACGACCAAGAGCAAGGTGGTACGACCAAGAGTACGACGGTACGACCAAGAGTACGACGGTACGACCAAGAGCACGGCGGTACGACTAAGAGTACGACGGTACGACCAAGAGCAAGGTGGTACGACCAAGAGTACGACGGTACGACCAAGAGCACGACGGTACGACCAAGAGCAAGGTGGTACGACTAAGAGTACGACGGTACGACCAAGAGCAAGGTGGTACGACCAAGAGTACGACGGTACAATACACCCTCTTCTGCTCTCTCAACCATACTCTTTTTATTTCCACACATCTCTCTTACCCTTACGTTACTCACTCGATCAAACCACCTCACACCACACATTGTCCTCAAACATCTCATTTCTTGTCTGTTTTCCTGGCGGTAGCTCGCTGAAGCAGGGGGTCGCAATGCTGTTTCCTGTGTGGCGGGGTAGCGACAGAAATAGATGAAGGCAGCAAGTATGAATATGAACATGTGTACATATGTATATATGTTGATATGTATATGTATATAAATGTCCGTGTGTATGTGTGTGTGTGTGTGTGTGTGTGTGTGTGTGTGTGTGTCTGTGTGTGTGTGTATGTGTGTGTGTGTGTGTGTGTGTTTGGAGGGAAGGATGTATCATGGATTGGAGTATGAGAGGGAACGTCCCACACGGAATCCAGTAGGTGGACGAAACCGTTACAACGGTAGTACGAGCGGCAGCCACAGCGCCCTGCTGGCGCTTCCTTGACGCTCCCCACCGACGCCCAATGAACGAAGATTAATGTTCATATTTCACTTATTTCCTGAGTTACAAGTTGTTAGTGTGTTGTTGTTTGCTAATATTACAGTCGTTTTGTCTGGAAGATGAGACCAACATCAAACTTGCCATATTGTTTGTATTAAGAGCCATTATATACATCATTATATAAATGTTGAGCCATTATATACATCATTGTATAAATGTTGAGCCATTATATACATCATTGTATAAATGTTGAGCCATTATATACATCATTATATAAATGTTGAGCCATTATATACATCATTGTATAAATGTTGAGCCATTATATACATCATTGTATAAATGTTGAGCCATTATATACATCATTGTATAAATGTTGAGCCATTATATACATCATTGTATAAGTGTTGAGCCATTATATACATCATTGTATAAATGTTCTTCTTTGATGAATTCATCTTGAGTTCTCTATTTTCTATTGATCACAAAAACGATGGTAAAGCTTTGCTAGGATCAAACTTCTCTTGAGCCAGGAGGAGAGCAACGGGGATGTCATCTTTATAACGACCAGCTCACGTTAACCACACACACACATACACTTACACAACTACATACATACACACACAAATACACATACACACATACATACATACACATACACGCACAAATATACATACACACACATACACTCATACAAACACACGTACACATACACACACACACATACACATACACACACATACACTCATACAAACACACATAGGCATACACACACATACACACACTAACACACACATACACATAAACACACATACTTACATGCACACATACATACATACACATACACATACATACACACATACATACATACACATACACATACACACACATACATACATACACATACATATATACATATATACACGCACATACATATACATACATACATTTACATACACATACATACATACATACATACACACATACATACATACATACACACATACAAACATACATACATTCACATACAGATACATACATACACACACTTACACTCATACATGCATACATATACATACATACACACACAGAAGCATACTCACATACACATACATACATACATACATACATACATACATACATACATACATACATACATACGTACGTACGTACATACATACATACATACATACATACATACATACATACATACATACATACATACATACATACACGCATACCTACATACAGACACATACACGCATACACACACATAAACACATACACACATACACACATACACACACATACACACACATACATACATACACATACACACATATGCACACATACACACACATACATACATACACACATTCAAACACACGTACACAAACATACACACACATACACACATATTCACGCCCACACACAAACACATACACATACACACATATACACACACACATAAACACACAAATACACACCCATACAAACACAAACACACACATACTCACACATCACACACACATGTGCATGCAGACGAATATACACATACACATGCACACACATACACACACATACACACGCATACACGCACCCATACACACATACACAAAACATACTCACATGCATATACACACAAATACACATACAAACACATACACACACATACAAACACATACACATACACACACTTACACACACATACATATACACACATATACACACACATACACATATACACTCATACACAAAACACACATTCAAACACACATACAAATACATATACACGCATACACACACATATATACAAACATATACAAACACATACATAAACATACACACACATATACACATAAAGACACGCACATACACGCTCACATACACACATATAGACACACACATACACACATCCACATAAACACACACACACACACATTCACACACGTATACACACATACACATACACACACACAAATACACACATACACACATATACACATACACACATACACACATAAGCATACACACACATAAACACACATGCCTCACTTAAACGCATACACATACACACATACACATATGCACATATACATACACACATACACACACATTCATAAACATACACATACACATACACACACATAAATACACACATACATACATATGCACACACAAACAAAACACACATACACACATATACACACCCATACAAACATACACACACAATAAACACACATACAAGCGCATACACATGCAGATATACATACACATACATACACATGCACACACATAAACATACACACACACACAAATACACATGCACACACTTACACACACATATACACATACATACACACACATATGCACACACATACACAGAAATATAAACACACACACACACTAA
>NC_092235.1:11172590-11180090 GCF_036320965.1 Panulirus ornatus | reverse complement strand
CAGAATTTCCATGGTTTACCCCAGACGCTTCACATGCCCTGGTTCAATCCATTGACAGCAGGTCGACTCCGGTATACCGCATCGTTCCAATTCACTCTATTCCTTGCACGCCTTTCACCCTCCTGCATGTTCAGGCCCCGATCACTCAAAATGTTTTTCACTCCATCTTTCCACCTCCAATTTGGTCTCCCACTTCTCCTCGTTCCCTCCACCTCTGACACATATATCCTCTTGGTCAATCTTTCCTCACTCATTCTCTCCATGTGACCAAACCATTTCAAAACACCCTCTTCTGCTTTCTGAACTACACTCTTTTTATTTCCACACATCTCTCTTACCCTTACATTACTTACTCGATCAAATCACCTCACACCACATATTGTCCTCAAACCTCTCATTTCTGGTACATCCACCCTCCTGCGCACAACTCTATCCATAGCCCACGCCTCGCAACCATACAACATTATTGGAACCACTATTCCTTCAAACATACCCATTTTTGCTTTCCGAGATAATGTTCTCGACTTCCAAACATTCTTCAAGGCTCCCAGGATTTTCGCCCCCTCCCCAACCCTATGATTCACTTCCGCTTCCATGGTTACATCCGCTGCCAGATCCACTCCCAGATATCTAAAACACTTTACTTCTCCAGTTTTTCTCCATTCAAACTTACCTCCCAATTGACTTGACCCTCAACCCTACTGTACCTAATAACCTTCCTCTTATTCACATTTACTCTTAACCTTCTTCTTTCACACACTTTACCAAACTCAGTCACCAGCTTCTCCAGTTTCTCACATGAATCAGCCACCAGCGCTGTATCATCAGCCAACAACAACTGACTCACTTCCCAAGCTCTCTCATCCACAACAGACTTCATACTTGCCCCTCTTTCCAAAACTCTAGCATTCACCTCCCTAACAATCCCATCCATAAACAAATCAAACAACCATGGAGACATCACACACCCCTGCCGCAAACCTACATTCACTGAGAACCAATCACTTTCCTCACTTCCTTCACGTACACATGCCTTACATCCTCGATAAAAACTTTTCACTGCTTCTAACAACTTGCCTCCCACACCATATATTCTTAATACCTTCCACAGAGCATCTCTATCAACTCTATCATATGCCTTCTCCAGATCCGTAAATGCTACATACAAATCCATTTGCTTTTCTAAGTATTTCTCACATACATTCTTCAAAGCAAACACCTGATCCACACATCCTCTACCACTTCTGAAACCACACTGCTCTTCCCCAATCTGATGCTCTGTACATGCCTTCACCCTCTCAATCAATACCCTCCCATATAATTTACCAGGAATACTCAACAAACTTATACCTCTGTAATTTGAGCACTCACTCTTATCCCCTTTGCCTTTGTACAATGGCACTATGCAAGCATTCCGCCAATCCTCAGGCACTTCACCATGAGTCATACATACATTAAATAACCTTACCAACCAGTCAACAATACAGTCACCCCCTTTTTAAATGAATTCCACTGCAATACCATCCAAACCTGCTGCCTTGCCGGCTTTCATCTTCTGCAAAGCTTTTACTACTTCTTCTCTGTATACCAAATCATTTTCCCTAACCCTCTCACTTTGCACACCACCTCGACCAAAACACCCTATATCTGCCACTCAATCATCAAACACATTCAACAAACCTTCAAAATACTCACTCCATCTCCTCACATCACCACTACTTGTTATCACCTCCCCATTAGCCCCCTTCACTGAAGTTCCCATCTGCTCCCATGTCTTACGCACTTTATTTACCTCCTTCCAAAACATCTTTTTATTCTCCCTTAAATTTAATGATACTCTCTCACCCCAACTCTCATTTGCCCTCTTTTACACCTCTTCCACCTTTCTCTTGACCTCTTGCCTCTTTCTTTTATACATCTCCCACTCATTTGCATTATTTCCCTGCAAAAATCGTCCATATGCCTCTCTCTTTTTCACTAATAATCTTACTTCATCCCACCACTCACTACCCTTTCTAATCAACCCACCTCCCACGCTTCTCATACCACAAGCATCTTTTGCGCAAGCCATCACCGCTTCCCGAAATACATCCCATTCCTCCCCCACTCCCCTTACCTCCTTTGTTCTCACCCCTTTCCATTCTGCACTCAGTCTCTCCTGGTACTTCCTCACACAATTCTCCTTCCCAAGCTCACTTACTCTCACCACTCTCTTCACCCCAACATTCTCTCTTCTTTTCTGAAAACCCCTACAAATCTTCACCTTCGCCTACACAAGATAATGATCAGACATCCCTCCAGTTGCACCTCTCAGCACAGTAACATCCAAAAGTCTCTTTCGCGCGCCTGTCAATTAACACGTAATCCAATAACGCTCTCTTGCCGTCTCTCCTACTTACATACGTATACTTATGTATATCTCGCTTTTTAAACCAGGTATTCCCAATCACCAATCCTTTTTCAGCACATAAATCTACAGGCTCTTCACCATTTCCATTTACACCACTGAACACTCCATGTATACCAATTATTCCCTCAACTGCCACATTACTCACCTTTACATTCAAATCACCCATCACTCTAACCCGGTCTTGTGCATCAAAACCACTAACACACTCATTCACACTGCTCCCAAAACATATATATATATATTTATATATATATATATATATATATATATATATATATATATATATATATATATATATATATATATATATATATATATATATTTTTTTTTTCAAACTATTCGCCATTTCCCGCGTTAGCGAGGTAGCGTTAAGAACAGAGAACTGGGCCACTGAGGGAATATCCTCACCTGGCCCCCTTCTCTGTTCCTTCTTTTGGAAAATTAAAAAAAAAAAAATTGAGAGGGGAGGATTTCCAGCCCCCCGCTCCCTCCCCTTTTAGTCGCCTTCTACGACACGCAGGGAATACGTGGGAAGTATGCTTTCTCCCCTATCCCCAGGGATAATATATATATATATATATCATCCCTGGGGATAGGGGACAAAGAATACTTCCCACGTATTCCCTGCGTGTCGTAAAAGGCGACTAAAAGGGGAGGGAGCGGGGGGCTGGAAATCCTCCCCTCTCTTTTTTTTTTTTTTTTTTTTTTTTTTTTTCCAAAAGAAGGAACAGAGAATTGGGCCAGGTGAGGGTATTCCCTCAAAGGCCCAGTCCTCTGTTCTTAACGCTACCTCGCTAATGCGGGAAATGGCGAACAGTTTGAAAGAAAAAAGAAAAGATATATATATATATATATATATATATATATATATATGTATATATTTTTTTTTTTTTTATACTATCCGCCATTTCCCGCGACAGCGAGGTAGCGTTAAGAACAGAGGACTGGGCCTTTGAGGAAATATCCTCACCTGGCCCTCTTCTCTGTTCCTTCTTTTGGAAAATTAAAAAAAAGAAAAAAGAAACGAGAGGGGAGGATTTCCAGCCCCCCGCTCCCTTCCCTTTTAGTCGCCTTCTACGACACGCAGGGAATACGTGGGAAGTATTCTTTCTCCCCTATCCCCAGGGATAATATGTATATATATATATATATATATTATATTTTATATTTTATTTATATTATACTTTGTCGCTGTCTCCCGCGTTTGCGAGGTAGCGCAAGGAAACAGACGAAAGAAATGGCCCAACGCCCCCCATACACATGTATATACATACGTCCACACACGCAAATATACATACCTACACAGCTTTCCATGGTTTACCCCAGACGCTTCACATGCCTTGATTCAATCCACTGACAGCACGTCAACCCCGGTATACCACATCGCTCCAATTCACTCTATTCCTTGCCCTCCTTTCACCCTCCTGCATGTTCAGGCCCCGATCACACAAAATCTTTTTCACTCCATCTTTCCACCTCCAATTTGGTCTCCCTCTTCTCCTCGTTCCCTCCACCTCCGACACATATATCCTCTTGGTCAATCTTTCCTCACTCATTCTCTCCATGTGCCCAAACCACTTCAAAACACCCTCTTCTGCTCTCTCAACCACGCTCTTTTTATTTCCACACATCTCTGTTACCCTTACGTTACTCACTCGATCAAACCACCTCACACCACACATTGTCCTCAAACATCTCATTTCCAGCACATCCATCCTCCTGCGCACAACTCTGTCCATAGCCCACGCCTCGCAACCATACAACATTGTTGGAACCACTATTCCTTCAAACATACCCATTTTTGCTTTCCGAGATAATGTTCTCGACTTCCACACATTCTTCAAGGCCCCCACAATTTTCGCCACCTCCCCCACCCTATGATCCACTTCCGCTTCCATATATATATATATATATATATATATATATATATATATATATATATATATATATATATATATCCCTGGGGATAGGGGAGAAAGAATACTTCCCACGTATTCCCTGCGTGTCGTAGAAGGCGACTAAAAGGGAAGGGAGCGGGGGGCTGGAAATCCTCCCCTCTCGTTTTTTTTTTTTATTTTTTTTTTCCAAAAGAAGGAACAGAGAAGGGGGCCAGGTGAGGATATTCCCTCAAAGGCCCAGTCCTCTGTTCTTAGCGCTACCTCGCTAATGCGGGAAATGGCGAATAGTATGAAAAAAAAAAAAAATATATATATATATATATATATATATATATATATATATATATATATATATATATATATATATATATATATATGTTTTGGGAGCAGCACACATGCTCACACATGCACACACATACAAACATATACGATCGCATACACTCACATGCACATACACACATACCTACACACATAATCACACATACACATCCATACATACATATACACACGCATACACACAAATACACACAAATACACACATACGCACACATACACACACATACACACACATACATACACGTACACACACATAAAACTCATACACATACACACACACGCACCTAAACACACATACACACACATACACATACACACCCAATCACACATACACACACACGCACATAAACACACATACACACACAAATACACACATACACGCACCTATACACACATATACACGCATACACACGTGCACACACATACACAAACACACCCAATCACACATACACACACATACACACATATACACACTCATACACACGTGCACACACATACATAACACACATACACACATATGCACACAAACATAAACACACACACACACACACACACACACACACACACACACACACACACACACACACACACACACTGACACCCACACATACACACATATACACACACATACATACATACACACACATACACACACATACACATATACACACATTAACACACATGCATATACACATGCACGCAAATACAGACACCTCCTCACACACATGTACTCACATACACACTATACTTACGCATACACGCATGCACAAACATACACACAGAGAAATACAAACACACATACACACACACACATAACACCTATACGCACATGATACTCAAGTGCTGACCATGATGCTCAAGTGCTGACCATGATACTTAAGTGCTGACAAAGATACTCAAGTACTGACCATGATGCTCAAGTACTGACCATGATGCTTAGGGGCTGACAATGATACTTAAGTGCTGACAAGGATACTCATGTACTGACCATGATGCTCAAGTGCTGACTATGATGCTCAAGTACTGACCATGATGCTCAAGGGCTGACCATGATGCTAAAGTGCTGACCATGATGCTCAAGTACTGACCATAATGCTCAAGTGCTGACCATAATGCTCAAGTGCTGACCATAATGTTGAAGTGCTGACTATGATGCTCAAATGCTGACCATGATGCTCAAGTGCTGACCATGATACTCAAGGGCTGACCATGATGCTCAAGTATTGACCATGATGCTCAAATGCTGACCATAATGCTCATATACTGACCATGATGTTCAAGTACTGACCACGATGTTCAAGGGCTGACCATAATTCTCAGGGTCTGACCATGATGCTCAAGTACTTACCATGCTGCTCAAGTACTGACCATGATGCTCAAGTGCTGACCATGATGCCCAAGTGCTAGCTATGATGCTCAAGTACTGACCATGATGCTCAAGTGCTGACCATAATACTCAAGGGCTGACCATGATGCTCAAGTACTGAGCATGATGCTCAAGTGCTGACCATGATGCTCAATTACTGACCATGATGCTCAAGTGCTGACCATGATGCTCAGGTACTGACTATGATGCTCAAGTACTGACTATGATGCTCAAGTACTGACCATGATACTCAATTACTGACCATGGTCCTCAAGTATTGACCATGATCCTCAAGTACTGACCATGATGCTCAAGTACTGACCATGATGCTCAGGGGCTGACCATGATACTTAAGTGCTGACAAGGATACTCAAGTACTGACCATGATGATCAAGTGCTGACCATGATGCTCAAGTACTGACCATGATGCTCAGGGGCTGACCATGATGCTAAAGTGCTGACCATGATGCTCAAGTACTGACCATGATGCTCAAGTGGTGACCATAATGCTCAAGTGCTGACCATAATGTTGAAGTGCTGACTATGATGCTCAAGTGCTGACCATGATGCTCAAGTGCTGACCATGATATTCAAGGGCTGACCATGATGCTCAAGTATTGACCATGATGCTCAAATGCTGACCATGATGTTCATGTACTGACCATGATGTTCAAGTACTGACCACGATGTTTAAGGGTTGACCATGATGCTCAAATGCTGACAATGATGCTCAAGTACTTACCATGCTGCTCAAGTACTGACCATGATGCTCAAGTGCTGACCATGATGCCCAAGTGCTAACTATGATGCTCAAGTACTGACCATGATGCTCAAGTGCTGACCATGATACTCAAGGGCTGACCATGATGCTCAAGTACTGAGCATGATGCTCAAGTGCTGACCATGATGCTCAATTAGTGACCATGATGCTCAAGTGCTGACCATGATGCTCAAGTACTGACTATGATGCTCAAGTACTGACCATGATGCTCAATTACTGACCATGATGCTCAAGTATTGACCATGATGCTCAAGTACTGACCATGATGCTCAAGTACTGACCATGATGCCCCAGGGCTGACCATGATACTTAAGTGCTGACAAGGATACTCAAGTACTGACCATGATGCTCAAGTGCTGACCATGATGCTCAAGTATTGACTATGATGCTCAAGTACTGACCATGATGCTCAAGTGCAGATCATGATACCCAAGTGCTGACCAAGATGCTCAAGTACTGACCATAATGCTCAAGTGCAGACCATGATGCTCAAGCGCTGACTTTGATGCTCAAGTACTGACCATGATGCTCAAGTACTGACTATGATACTCAAGTACTGACCACGCTGTTCAAGGGCTGACCATAATTCTCAAGGTCTGACCATACACGCTGGTCTGCTCAAGTACTGAACATAATGCTCAAGTGCTGACCATGATACTCAAGTGCTGACCATGATGCTCAAGTACTGACCATGATGCTCAAGAACTGA